>NW_008342028.1:755871-757802 GCF_000622305.1 Nannospalax galili | reverse complement strand
TTAACACACAAAGAAATCGAGGAACTGAAGGAAGATAGGGATAAACTGAATGAATTCATAAAAGAGCTAGAAATATTGAAGAATACTCAGGCTGAAATGAAGAAGGAAGTGAAACACTCAGGAAGCCGATTAGAAACGACAGGGGAAAGCCTCACCAATAGGATGAATGAAATGGAAAACAGAATGTCAAGACTGGAAGATAAAGTGGACAAACTGGACCACTCAAGCAAAGAGTATGAAAAATTTAAGAAAGCACAAGAATGGAATATGCAGGAATTGTGTGATACCATATAAAGACCAAACTTACAAATCAGAGGCATAAAGGAAGGAGAAGAATCCCAAGATAATGTCATGAACAAGAACTTCAACAGGATTTTAGAAGAAAGCTTCCCTGAATTAAGGAAAGACACACTCATATTTATATAAGAAGTACACACAACACCAATAGGCAGGACAAAAGAAACTCCCCATAACATATCATAGTAAAAACACTAAATGTATAGAACAAAGAGAGAATACTGAAAGCAGCAAAATAAAACAGTAAGTCATATACAAAGGAAAGCCCATCAGAATTACAGCTGACTTATCAATGCAAACTATGAAAGCCAGAAGAGCCTGGACCAAAATATTCCCAGTTTTAAACTACCACAGATGCCAACCCAGATTACTATACCCAGCCAAAATGTCTATCATAGTCGAAGGGGAAAGAAAAATCTTCCCTGTCATAAATAGGCTGAAGGAATTCATGTCCACAAAACCAGCCCTTCAGGGAGTTCTGGAAGCAATACAAAGAGCTGAAGAAAGGAATGACTATACCCAAGGGGTTGCAGAAAGAAATTCAATGAAGGTATAACTGTGGAAAAGTACAACTACATCACGAATGTAAATAGAAATAAAAATGACAGGATTCAATACTCATCTTTCATTAATAACTTTAAATAGTAATGGACTGAACTCCCCAGTCAAAAGTCACAGAGTAGGTGAATGGGTTGAGAAATAAAACCCATCTTTTTGTTGTCTGCAAGAAACTCATCTCACTTTCAAGGACAGACACTATCTTAAACTGAAGAGATGGAAAAAATATATATACCAAGAAAAAGGTACTAAGAAAAAAGTAGGTGTAGCAATTCTAATATCTGACAAAATAGACATTAAAACAAAACTTATCAGAAGAGATAAAGAGGGCCACTTCATCAAAGGACCAACAAATCAAGAAGATATTACAATCATGAACATATATTCACCAAACTTTGGTGCACCCAACTTCATAAACATAGTACTACAGGGTTTAAGACACAGATTAATCCCAACTCATTAATAGTAGCAGACTTCAATAACCCCTTCTCTACATTAGATGGGTCAACAGGGCAGAGAGTTAACAGAGAGACATCTGAATTAAACAATAACATGTATCAAATGGACTTAACAGACATCTACCAAGTATTCCACCCAAGCAAAAAGAAAATACTTTCTACTCAGCACCCACCGAACCCTCTCCAAAATCAACCATATACTGGGGCACAAAAACAACCTCAACAAATACAAAAAGATTGAAATAATTCCATGCATTCTATCAGACCACAATGCAATAAAGCTTACAATCAACACCAGAAGAAGCCCTAACCACCACATGAACACATGGAGATTAAACAACACACTCCTGAATGATGAATGGGTCAAAAGAGAAATTGAGAAAGAAATAAAAGTGTTCCTGGAACTAAATGAAAGACAATAAAACACAACAAAACCTCTGGGACATGCTGAAAGCAATCCTTAGAGGGAAATTTATAGCTCCAAGTGCCTACATCAAAAAATCAGAAAGAACACAAATAAATGACTTCATGTTGCTAGTCGACACAATTGAAAAGCAACAGCAAAGGAAACCCAAACCCAGGAGACAAGAAAAAATAACAAAAATCAGGGCAGAAATT
>NW_008342028.1:754652-755813 GCF_000622305.1 Nannospalax galili | reverse complement strand
AAAACTAAACCAAGAAGAGATTATCATCTTAAACAGACCCATAACACAAAAAGAAATTGAAACAGTAATACAAAACCTCCTGACTAAAAAAAGCCAAGGACCAGATGGATTTACAGCAGAAGTCTATCAGACATTTAAAGATTATCTGCATCCAGTACTACTTAATTTATTCAAAAAAATAGAAACGGAGGGAAAACTTCCAAATTCATTCTATGAAGCCAGCATCACTCTAATACCAAAGCCAGGTAAAGATACAACCAAAAAAGAAAACTATAGACCCATACCCTTAATGAACATAGATGCAAAAATTCTCAACAAGATACTTGCAAACTGCATACAGACACACATCAAAAAGATCATCCACCATGATCAAGTCAGCTTTATCCCAGAGATGCAGGGATGGTTCAATATATGTAAATCAATAAACATCATATAAATGGACTCAAAGACAAGAACAACATGGTCATCTCAATAGATGCAGAGAAGGCCTTTGAAAAAATTCAACATGCATTTATGGTGAAATTCCTAGAGAGAATTGGACTGGAAGGAACATACCTCAACATAATTAAAGCCATATATAACAAAACCACAGCCAACATCATTCTAAATGGAGAAAAACTGTAAGCATTCCCATTGAAATCAGGAATCAGACAAGGCTGTCCACTAACTCCACTTCTCTTTAACATGGTGCTTGAAACGCTTGCAAGAGCAATAAGACAAGAGCAGGAAATAAAAGGAGTAATAATTGGAAAACAAGAGATCAAATTATCACCTTTTACAGATGATATGATATTATATCTAAGAGACGCCAAAAATTCCACCAGAAAACTCCTAGAAATTATTAACAAGTTCAGTAAAGTGGCAGGTTACAAAATTAAAGTCTATAGCCTTTCTATATACCAATAACAAGCAATCAGAGAAAGAGCGCATGGAAACACACCCCTTCACAATAACTGCAAAAAAAGAAAAAAAATCTCAGAATAAAGGTGACCAAAGACATTAAAGAGCTCTACAATGAAATTGTTAAATCATTAAAGAAAGAGACTGAGTAAGACCGAAACTAAACCCCTATCTGTCACCCTGCACAAAAGTCAATTCCAAATGGCTCAAAGACCTCAATGTAAAGCCTGAAACTCTGAAACTCTTAGAAGAAAACGTTGG
>NW_008342028.1:753203-754415 GCF_000622305.1 Nannospalax galili | reverse complement strand
AAATATGAATGTATGCAATTTCAGCCACCTGATACTTGACAAAGGGGCCAAGAACATTCACTGGAAGAAAGATAGCCTGTTCAGCAAATGGTGCTGGCAAAACTGGATCTCCACCCATAGAAGAATGAAACTAAACCCTTATCTTTCACCCTGCACAAAAGTCAATTCCAAATGGATCAAAGACCTCAATGTAAAGCCTGAAACTCTGAAAATGTTAGAAGAAAATATTGGGAAAAATCTATAAGAAATAGGTGTAGGAAAGGATTTTCTAAACCTGACATCAATTGCTCAGGAAACACGGGCAAGAATTAACAAATGGAACCTCATTAAACTAAAAATTTCTGTACATCAAAGGAGGTAACCAGGGAAGCGATCAGAAAACTCACAGAATGGGAGAAAATCTTTACCAGTGACACATCCAACAGAGGTTTAATATCCAGAATATACAACGAACTCAAAAAACAGAGAATCAAGACAAGAGGCAGCCCAATCAAAAGATGGGCTAAGGAGCTGAACAGAGAGTTCTCAAAAGAAGAAGTATAGATGGCTATGAAACATCTTAAAAGATGTTCAACATCACTAATAATTAGGGAAAGGCAAATCAAAACCACTCTAAGATTTCATCTTACCCCAATCAGACTGGCTAAGATCAAGAGAACAAATGATATCAAATATTGGAGAGTATGTGGGGAAAGGGGAACACTCATCCACTGCTGGTGGGGCTGCACACTGGTTCAACCCCTATGGAAAGCAGTATGGAGAGCTCTTAAAAAACTACAAATGAACCTACCATTTGACCCAGTTCTACCACTCCTTGGTATATACCCGAAGAACTTATCCTTTTGTAGAGACACTTGTACATCCATGTTTGTTGCTGCTCTTTTCACAATACCTAAGAAATGGAAGCAACCTAAGTGTACCTCAATTGACGAGTGGATAAGGAAAATGTGGTTAATTTATGCAATGGAGTTTTACTCAGCAATAAGAAAGATGAAATCATGAAATTTGCAGGTAAATGGATGGAACTAGAAACTGTTATAGTAAGTGAAGTAACACAGACTCAGAAAAAAAAATTGACATATGTTCTCACTCATATGTGGATCCTAGAACCAAGCCCTGATAAGTGGGCATGTATCCAGACATAACTACAGGAATCAGGATAATGGAAAAGAAATAGGGAAGTAAAGGAAAAGAGAAAACATGAAAGAAAAT
>NW_008342028.1:721215-753033 GCF_000622305.1 Nannospalax galili | reverse complement strand
GAAATGGGGGCGCCTTAAGCAGGAAAACCATGATGTAGGGGTGAGACAATGCAAGAGATAAATAATGCCTTGATAGTTTTCAAAACCAGAGGGAACCATATTACTCCTACAACCTACTGACAAATTATATATAACAGATGAAGAAATATATGTCTAGGTAAGGTTTATCTGAGAACAACTGGTCTTTGCCCAAGAATTATCTACATGACACACAGTAATTAAAAGTGCCCAAATGGTGGAACTAACCTTCTTGGATGTTTAACAGACATACTTTGAGGCCTGTACTAATTTGGTAAGAGGGACATAAAGGAAAGATTTTGCTCCTTGCCCTCCCATGTCGACTAGTTCCAGGGGACTATGAGCATCTCTCAAAAATGCCCTGCTACTGTGGTGGTTCACCTGTCCTTTTGATCAAGGAGGCCGAGGAGACCCGACCAGATGGACTTGAACAAGTGTCCAGTCTACAAAGAGGAGGGTCAACACCGAGGAATCATTTCCTCCATGCTTCCAAGCAAAGCCAACCATGGTCGAGCAGGACCTTTGACTTTTCTTCACATAGGTGGACTGGTAAAAGTAAGGAGCCAGGGGCTCCTCCCAAGCCCATGTGACCCCTGAGGAACAGATCCTCAAATGACCTTAAGAGTAAAGATAAATTGGGTTATCTGGGCCAACTGTATGGCCTCAAATATCCAAAAGGAAAGTATAACCAAAGATTAAAGGGGTCAATATAATTTCTTAAGTGTCCATATGCATAGCTAAAGGCTACATAACAAGCAACAATGCCAGATAGGGGATACCTTCTTTTGAGTTGTTGACCAGGGTGACCAAAGGGACTCCCAAATAGTAACGCAGCATAGAACTGGGAAAATGAACAGCAGAGTCTAATCTTATCTAAAGGAATATTGACAACTGATTGCTGCTAGATGAGGAACAGCTGACTCTCCTAAAACAAAGACCTCTAGATAAGCTGACTAGATTCAACAGAAGGGCAAGCAGTCAGGATTGGCTGGGGTGCCAAAAACACGGCAGACAGTAACAGGGATATCAAAGTATAAGGGCTCTAGTAGGGGGAGGGAGGCTATGGAAGGGTGCTACCTGGGAAGTGGGTGTATAGTCGAATAAGATGATTTGGGATGTTCTGTGTGATATACACACACTTTAAAAAATCAACAAATTTTAAAAAATGTATTATATTTGAGGAGGAAGCATGGAAATTTATGTCATGCTAAATAGTAGAGGTGATAAATATTACCATTGATTCTCCCCATGACTTCATAGACATACACAGGTGCCAAGGATTCAAGTGCAACCGATTATGACTAGTAATACTCAGATGCATACAGATTAGAGATGCATGTGCCAACATCTCAGTGTTAGTAGCAAAAACAATGAGTTTTTCTGCAAGGAGCAATATATTCTAAAATGAGATGGAGATCTTTTTTAAAGGTTCAAAAAATCATTCAATTTTATGTCTTTCAGGGCTTATACTGAAGTCAATATTGTATAACTGTATTAATTCATCTCTGAACCTAGAAACTTGTACCCAGTTGTGTAAGAGATGTACTCTTGCTGTAGAGTTTGTTACTGAATATGTTAAATCTGTAGTGAAGTGCTCCTTCTAATCATGTAGTTATTAAAAAGTAAAAAAAAAATTATAAAAAAATAATAATCAGTAGATGTGAAAAACATTGCCCTTGACATCTACCTGATGACTCTATATCCATGCTCAGATGCCAAGCAGCTCCGAAAGTAACCGACTATCACTAGTAATAATCAGATATATAGAGATTAGAATGCATGTAGAAATATCTTTATGTCAATTGCATTGAAAAATGAATTTTTCTGTATGAAACTGTGTATTTTAATAATGAAATGGCGATCTTTTTTAAAGGTTAAAACATCATTTGACTTTATGTCTTATACGTTTTATACTGGGTACAATATTGTATAACTGTAATAATTCAACTGTAAACCTAAAAATTTAAAGCCAATTCTGAAAAAGATGCAACTTAGCACAGAAAAATTGTTATTGTGTCAATGCTGTTGTAATGAAATGGTTCTTCTAACTATGTGGTTATTAAATAATTAACAACAACAAAAAATGAATGAGTTATGAATGCAACTTCTGTGCAACTTTCTCATTCTTCCTTCAAGGCTTTTTGAATTTTTTGGCAAAATATCCTTTCTGGGAACATTCTCATGTCCCACTGACAGGTTCTGTAGCAGGGATTCCAGCTAGGTGAGATGTAGAGCTACATTAAAGTTCAGCCTCGTCTTGTCACTCCACTGCCCAAGCCTGGGAATTCTGAAGAGAAAACTTTCCACTATCCCTGGATACATAGTTCAAAAAATTACCTGAGTGTTCTGTCTGCTTCCAGGCTTAGTTTTTGCTTCAGCATTGGTAATTAATGTCAAGTCCTGCAAAGCTGACTCTCAAAAGCATCTGGCTCCCAACCAAGCTTTTTAAAGTGTCTGAGGAGCCTGCATCAAATCAGGAACTTGTAATGGCCTTTGGTTTAGTTACAATATGAAACAAATGAAAGCGATGTTTAAAAATGCTTAAGAATTGTTCCTGAACTGCTGTAGTATGTGCTTTGCTCGTTGTATGGTATTTAAAAATCACTTACATAGAATAGTTTTCATAGTTAACCAATTCATTACTGTCTATTATCTGTCTACTCTCCATCCTTACTTTTTATTTTTGATAATTTCATATGTGAGTCTTTGCATTATTTCCATCACTCCCAGTCCCCCTGCACTCCTCCCATGCTCCCAACTACCTCAATTTCTTGTCCTCTTCCTTGGTTATTATTGTTATAACATACATACATATTTACACACACACACACACACACACACACACACACACACACACACACACAATTCACCGAATCCATTTAGTGACGTGAATGTGTTCCTGTGTTTACTGCTGCTTACTCGGGATTACATAACCTCTGTAGTCCCTGGAGAAAACTGATTCTCCCTCCTTCAGCATCCACTGATTGCCTTTAGTTCTTCATCTTCAGACAAGACCCCAAAATAGACAGTACATCTTGCAGGTCTCACCTCAAGTCATAGTGTCTATTCTTTCAAAAGCTTTCAAGCTCCCTTTTCTTCTCATTACCACAGTTAAATACAAAATACCTTAAATAGACAAAAGTCATCAACATGAGTTTATTATGGCTCGAGAGAATTAGTCACAATAATAGAAGCTTTTTCTGTACTCAATCTGTTTTCTCTGGACTCTGCTTCCCCTCTGCAGTGTGTGATCTTCTTCCCTCCTCCTTATTATATGTTGCTTCATCCTGCTCCAATCCAGATTCTGGTGTTATTGCCATAGTAATTTGAGAGCTACATGTGGACATCCTTTTGGTCTGGCATCTCAACAGTGATCCAACCCAGCTTCTTGGTTCTAATACTTGACTTAATAATAGATCTGAAGAACTAACCTTGATGAAGTAAGCTCATGGCACCCATGTATGTCATAATCTAAGTTACAAGTTCTAGTTAACAACCAGAACAAGAAAGAAGAGAATAGAGAAGCTATGGGGAGCAAATCCCTATTTGGATCTGTTTCTGAGACATGGAAAGTGCAAATATTTCCAGTGTGTTGGATGAGTGATTCAGGGATGAATGGAAAGGTGGGTGGTAGATAAATGAAACAAAGTCAAGAGTGGTTTTGGTTCGCCTGGACTTTGGTAGGCTCTGGATGGGATAAGAGAGTGGATGTTTTGATGGTTGTTTTAGTGTACTGCTTTATAATTATATTCAGTCAATTTTAAAATGCATGAAATATCATCTGCTTGGTCTTCCATGACAGAACACATTAGCCAGTGCTGTTTATTTTGTGACATTCAAGCTACAAGCTGTCAAAACCAATCTGCCCATTTAATCAATTCTGGCTCATTTCCAAAATGTGAAATTTAGCCTTTTACTGTTGTTAACTATTATACCTCTTCCAGTTAAATATGAATTTTCACAGGTCATGGTAGATCACACATCATATAATTTCATTGCACAAATATTTGCAAACTAAGAGTAACTGAGGACTGTGTCTATGAAGGCACTTGGCCTGGGATATCCTCTAGCCTAGGAGTGCTGACATAAGACAGAATCAAGTTACATTCACCATTGAGAACAGTGACGGAAACATGCCTGAAACAGCTTCAGTTGTTTGCAGTTTCCTTGCTTGACAATTGAAGCATATTAAAAATAGATATATTTATACAGAAGCAGCTTGGAATACTTAAAATTTCTTGCCTCAATTAACATGCCAGTTTCCTTTAAGTCCCCGTAAACTCTGTGTTGGTGCCTCTGTTCACCGCAGAGATGCCTATTCCAAGACAGAAAGACTGTCATAGGCTGCCTCTAGTTGGAGTATGTATTCATGTGTAAGCATGTACAAATGATCTCTCAGCTACATCTGGTGTCATGCTTATTCTGCTGTCATACCTGCTGCAGAACTGAATTATGGTACAATTCTGTGATGGTTAATCTCCATAGACTGTTAATCTGATTGAATTGAGAGATAATTAGATCACAAGAGATCTGACTTATTGAATGGATTAATCTACTTGTGGATTCATAGCATGATGGGGCGTGGTAGAAGGTAGGACATGAGACCCAATTGGAGGAAGTGAGTCACTGAGCACATGTCCTTGTGGGCTCTAAGTCACCTGGCTTCTTCCATACCTCTCCTTTCTACTTGTCTGCCAGGAAGTGAAGAGCCCTCCTCCACATGCATTCCATTTGTCATTATCAGTAGGCCTCACGACATGCCTAGAAACATCCAACCAAGTGACCATAGCCCGAATCCTCTGAGCTCATAAGCCAAAAATAAGAACTTCCTCCCCTAATTGTTTCTGTCAGGTATTTGGTCGCTAACACATATATCTTGCACATCATCAGGCGAGGTTTTTTTTTTTTGTTTTTTTTTTTTTTGTTTTGTTTTTTTTTTTTGGTCAGGAAACTCTAGGATTACGATTATCAAGAAAGACTTCTCCAGTTCCAGAATTGCTTCTAGGAGGGAGTGCAGCTCCATTCCCTTGTGAACTAGAGAATCATAGGGCTTGTATGTAGACAAAATTAGAGGAAACAAACTTCCTAAGTCCTTCAACAATTTGAGGTGACACCCTCTTTTGTTAATTTTGAAAACTATGATGATTCAAAGGAAACAAGAAAGAGGTGTGGAAGCCAGACCATGAGGCATACAAAGAGAATACCAAGGACATCATATTTCTCCTCTGCTCGCTCTGAGGGCACAACTCATGTCTGAACACTGCAAATTGTCTCCTGTGTTGGACCTTGATTCTACCTTTGCTCCATCGTTGACTCTCAATGTGCCAAAGAGAGTGGAGCTGTTTTCCTGGATGTTCCCTATAGTAGGCTACCTCTCTTAGGTGTTTGGGGACCTCAAACTCGGTGGAATCCTTTCTCCATGGAGGATGGAACAGTCAGACCCTCAGCAGCTTTCCAAATCACCAGGTGAGTATTGTGAAATTATTGTAGCAGTTTTGGCCCTAAGAGAGACACACTGAAGTTTATCACCATTATTTTTTATGAGAAAGCTGTATGTGATCTGGATACTATGAGGGTAGGTACAAGAATAGACATTGTCTACTACTACTGGAAGGTGGTAATAGACCTCCTTATTGTGGTGAGCTCCATCCTAGTCAAGATCTGGGTTCAACTCCAGTTCCCTAGTGTAAGTGGATGCACAGCAAGCTGGAGACATAATCAGATGAGAGGAGGCTAGAGGCCAAGGTGTGCCTGGGAAACAACTTTGGAGATAGTGTACATTCTGTTGTTCCAGGTAATTGAAAAGTTACATGATTCAGAGTTTAGGCACACAGAATATCTATTGGTGTGTTTGGTAAACAGTTTATAACTGTTTCTAGTTGGAGTGGACAACCTTGGAGGCATAAATCTGTGTCCAAACAGAGGCTAGTGTGGGGAAATAAGAGAGATGCCTTGCATGGTGCTGGGAATAAACTCTGGGAGATTATATATATATATTCAGCAAGTGCTCTGACACTGAGCCCAGGAAGAGAGAATTCTTAAGTCAGTCAGGTAAACCAAGATCTCAGGATGATCTAGGTTTTGAGGAGCCTGGTCTTTATACAATTTTGGGATACCTCTTAAAAATTAAAAAATACAATCACCAAGTTAGATATGACGGTGAATATTAATTCACAGTGAGAAAAAATGAGAGTAGTTTTCTAGGGCCTTGGAGATTCATGTTTCTGAATCCTTTCAGGAGCACTAGGAATACTTACCTAGAAATGCATTCTTCTAGAAACCTGTCTTCCCTTCTCCACATGGAATGCTTTACAACTCAGCAAAACTCTCAGGTTTCTAATGATCTTGACTAGATAATGTGCGTTACTCCACTGAGTTCCCTTCCATCTGGGTTTAGAATGGTGGGAATGATCAGATAGCAGGAGGATGAGTTCCTCTTTTACAGAGTGCAGTGGCAAGTTGCAGGGGATGGAGGATCCTATGGTGAGAAGACTTACTCTTGTTGAGTTCTTACTATGTGTCAGTCACAAGGATTAGCTTACTTGATACACTTTCTTCTTCCTCTTTTGGACTCAGTGTTCTCCAGAGTCAATGAGGGATGGCTGGCTGGCTGGCTGGCTGGCTGGATGGATGGATGGGATAGATGGTTGATAGATAGGTAGATAGATAGATAGATAGATAGATAGATAGATAGATAGATAGATAGATGAGTATATTTATTATGGAAACTAACATGATTATGGAGGACCAGAAGGTTCACTACACTATCTGCAAACCAGAGATCTACAAAGCTGGTAATGTAACTCTAATCTGAGGCCAAAGGACTGAGAACAGTGTACACAGGAGCCTGTTGAGATAGAAATTTTAAGAACCAGGGATCATGATGTCCAAAAGATAGGAAAGTATGATGCTCTAGCTCTTGATAAGAGAGAGAGAGAGAGCTACCCTTCCTCCACATTTTTGTTTGATCCAGACCCTTAGCAAAGTGGGGCATGCCTGTCCACATTGGTTGGAGACTCTCTTCACTCAGTCTACTGATTCAAATGCTGGTATCTTCTTGAAATACCCTCACAGACATACCAAGAAACAACGTTCACTAGCTCTCTAAGAATCCTCTAGTATACTCAAGTTGATAGGTAGAATTAACCTCAAAACTGTCTAACTGTACTCACCATTATGGAGGAAAGCACGACTTGGTGGTGTTGAGGCCAAACCTGGACATGTATAATTCTGTGTTCATTTTCTTCCCTCTGTGTCTCTAGAGCCTTTGAGCTGGGGATGTCTCCATCCTGGGGAAAAATAAAAACTTCTTCTTGAAGAGCAACTGGGCTCAGGCAACAACCACAGGGCGTCATCCAGTGTGCTAGTGAGATACAATTCATAGCATCATTTCCTGCCATGTAGAAGTACACAGAGCCCTGGCTTGCAGAGGAAGGATTTGAAACCAAGCAGAAAAATAAGTTCCCGTGGAATTCAATTTTTATTCAATACCCTCCTGTAAAATCTGGTGTTTTGTATTGTATTTCTTAGATCTGTTCGTACTTCCTCAGCTGAAGGGACAATGCTGTTTCATATCTGTGCGTCACCTCCCTTTTCTATAACATGACAGTCTTAAGTGTTTCTTCAGGTTCATCATGAAAGTGACTGTGAAAGGGTATTTGGAAGATCATATATGGCTATAAAAGTTTTGTTGTTATTATGAAACTCATGAATAATAATATTAGTATTTTAGTTACAAAAGAATATCCAACTCCTTTGATGGAAATGAAAACATGTACTGTTGTCTTTTTATTCTGGGCATTATGTAAGTAATTCATGTTTATTATGAAAAATATAGTACAGATAAGTCATCCCACAATCTCACTTCCCAGATAGAAAACCATCAGCAATTTTTAGTGTAAAGTCTTCCTTTTTCTTGTTCTCCTGTGTGTGCTGCTTACTTTCCTATGTGTGGTATATGTCCCCAAGAGGAGTCCAAACTCTCTGTTGACCTAGATATTGTAAATATCTTTTCATTCCAGTAAAATTAACATTCCATTGTATTAATGTGCAGTAACTTATTCAAATAGTTTCTCCTGTTGGAACTTAAAATGAAGCTTCCTTCTCATTACTGACATATATTATTTGTATAAAATAATAGGTTTCATCTTGTCACTTTCTTATATGACTGTAAGGTTTGTTTGTTCATAGCCATTCTCCATCACCATCTCTCATCCCCCATCTCATCCCCACAGTCCTCTGTCTTCCCAGATGAGACTTACAAGACCTTAATCATCCTGTACAATGATGCAACACGCATATTTTAGTGGCTTTTCTGATCACTTTCTTAGGAAGTGTTCCTAGAAGCAGAATTATGGGCCAAAGCGTATGTGCATTTTGTGGCATTTGAGAAGGCAGCCAACACTCCCTTGGACTGCCCTGCAGGTGTCTTCATGCCAGAGTACTTTAAAAAAGCTTCTTTGCCCACACCCTTGCCAATTCTAGGCATTTTCATTCTCTTAGAACTGAGCCAGTTTGTGATGTGTAAGACGGCATTTTGTACCCTTTCCCATTTCTTTCTGGGTGGTGAATTTAAGCAGTTTTTCTATATGTGTCTTAGTCTTTTATATTTTTTCTATTACAAATTGTCATGTCCTTTGTTCACTTTTTTCCTAGGAAATACACTCAGCAGCACTTTCTCTACCTTTTTAGACATAGAGGTTCAGGTTCAGATTTCCTTAAACTCTGCTTTATCTGACACAGTTTGTCCTCACTGAGAAAAGGCAGGCAGTTATTTCTAGAAGCACAGAGTCCCAGCAGTGAAATTCCCACATTTCACCTCCTTCATTATCATTCCCTTCCTCAGTTTTAAAGCAGGGATTCGGTTCTGTCTTTGGATAGTCATGTGCTTTAGGTTTGTTGCTAAGAATATGTTTGCACCTAAACTTTATGCTGAAGCTGAGCCCCTGAATCATCTAGAAGAGTATGTTGTCGGGTGAGTGTGGTGCTTTGAATGAGAAATGCTGCCAATAGGCTCACGTATCTGAATTCTTGGTCAGTTAGAGGTACTGCTTGGGAGGGTCATGGAACATTTAGGGGTGGGGCCTAGCTGTACACTGCAAGTCACTGGGAATAGACTGAGAATTCATAACCTTGTCCCACTTCCAGTCTTTCTGCTTCCTGTTTGTCTTTGGAGATGTGAGCTCTTAGCTTTTGGCTTCTGGTGCCATGACTGGTGCTTACTGCCCTGCCCCACTACCATGATGGACTCTTAACACTATGGAACCATAAAACCTAACTAAACTCTTTCTTCCATAAGTTTCCCTGGTCATGATGTTTTATCACAGCAACAGGAAAATAACTAATACAGTGTTTAAATGGGGAATTGGGTATAAGTCGTTGTTCATATTAGTACCTGGAAGGCACCAGCAACTTTCTGCAGCCAGAGCATTTATTAGAGAACAGGTAGTTTGTTAAAACCTGGAGAACCCATTAATTTTTTTTACTGAAATGGGAACTATATACATAATTGACTATGCAGACAATTTAAACAGAATTTCAAAACAAATACAAGAGCTTCTGATATAAATATCTAAGACTCCACTAGGAGCTGCTACCTGTCTACTCGGGTTTTGTCTGCCCTGCTCTGACATTCCTCTGCCTCTCTAGACCTCTTCTGTTTCTGCTGCTTCTCTTGCTCCTAAGTTGGTTTCTTCTTTTAACAGAGTCCCTTTCCTTGATTGTGGCATTGCCTCACCAACTTTGTTTCCCATGTTGCTATTTGTTTGTTCTTGAACTGGAGTAGTTAAGGATGTTTATTTTCTAATTGCCTTGGTTATTGGTAACTATTATTTCATGGTTCCAAAGCCTTTGGTCTCCTTGAGGACACTGTCTGCCTGCCTGTGCTCTAATGCTATTGCTTCACTTTCTGCCATGCTGTGCCAGTGGGAAGGTTTCATAAACTTTAGCAGAAGTGTATTTCCAGTTTGACGCCTGGGGTTGAAAATTGTTTCCCTCTTCTCATTATTGAAAGGCACGAACACAGTGTGTACTTTGGTGAGACACCCATAAAAGTCTTCCTGGTTGATTAAATATGTAGTCCTCAAAATTGTAAGGACCATTCACACCTCCATGGGCACTGAAAATATTGTTTACTTACTACCAAATAAAATTCAAAGACCCTTAAGGCTTCTAATGAACTATGTGTAGCTGGTATTTTGAAACTATTTGTCAATGCTTGGTGCTCCTACTAGGGATTTCCTGTTTCCCCTTGGAAAGCCAGGAGCTTATGTATGCAACTGCGGGATGAGGTACTCTGACTTCACCCAGGTTTGGACACAGCATATTTTCCATTATTGCCCCAAACCATCACTAATAAAAGGCAGGCTGTGCTTCATTGACTTCTACTGAAAGCATTTTGGGGGATAGCAAAGGGTTACAGCACAAAACAAGAAGAAGCCTCTAGCTGCATGTCAGGGGCTGTAATTCCTAGTAGTTCATTTGCCATCTTTTGAACCAGAGAAAATTACAGCAATATGCGCCTCCTTAGGAGAGCTGCCTTCATACTGACTCTGCTCTCTTTCCTTATGAGATTATTTTTCCTTTCCTCTTAATCTCCAAGCCATTATGACCTATTAAATAGTCAAGTTTTCTCAAACACCTTATGTTTATGTTTCTATAATCATCTCCTTTTAAACTATGACAAAACGTCAGAAATAATTTTCCACTGAGACTAAGCTCCACAAAATGCTGACAAAAATCAATCTATGTATAAAATGGTGGCATTACTTTTCCTGAGGAGTCTATTTCTATTCGCCTCAGATAGAGAGGGTAATGACAAATCAAATAAACTATTCCGTCCAAGTCCGGGTTTGTGAACAATGAGTTTATGGGGGCTATTTACAAGAGCAGGAGCGACTCTCCAGCAGTGGCATCATCAAAGTCCCTTAGCAGGACAACCCAGAAAAAGCTGCATCATTGTAGTTCCCTGTGCACTCTACCAACAGCTACACCTTTAAAGAGTGTCCTCTCCATGTCCCCAGCAGTGGTTTGCTGCTTATGTAACCTCAATCTGATGAGTATGGCAGGTTTCATGAGCTAAGTCTGACAAATTTCTTGTGTGTTTCATGATTTTCCTGAGCCTCTCTCTTCCCACTAGGGGAAAGGATTCATGAAGAGACAACATCAGCACAACAAAAATGTACCTCCTGCCCCTACCAGCTTGAGCAGCATGCCCTTAAGAAGCTGGTCAGCCTGGACTTCCCTCTGGTGAGCATATGTCCACGTGCTTCTCTTCGGTTCTCCCCTCTGCTCCCACTGAAGGAGCCAACCTTGCCACCCTTTCACTTTGCTGGAGCTTTAGTTTGTACTCTAGTCATCTGATCTTTCTCTTTCTCTTATAATAGTAGGCATTGGGCCAAGGTGTTTGGGACTTTCTCTTGGATGTTATCAATGAGCTCCCACTTCCTCTATTTTGATTTTCTTTCTTGCTCACGAGATTCCTAGAATAACTTGAGGAAGTTCAAAGGTGGAGAACCAGGCCTCCCCTTGTTTGTTCTTTTTATTTGACATGAGCCATTTACCCTAAATGATTGTTCCATGTGGCATATAGCTTTAGTGGCTTCACAGAAGTGCTTTACCCCATTTTTGAGAAAATCCAATTTGATGTTTGATGATCAGAAAGAAGCCTCAGCCATCACTGCCAAATCCTCTTAGCCTGTTCGCCTTCAGAAAAGTCATACATGATCTGGCCTGGTCCAGATGCTGAAATTGCATGGAAATTACCTGCATTGGCCTCAGACTCCATTGTTGCTCATGAGTATGACTCATTGGCTGTCACTGTCAACGGACGTGGAGGTGATTCATTTCCACTGTCCCCCACAGTTTCTAAATAAAACATTTAAGCAAAGAACAGACAACAGGGAAGCCCGAGACGGTGACGAATTCCTGTCTCACTCCCAGCTTATACGCTCCCCTTCCAGCCCAGGGCCCACACATCAGGAGTGGAAAGTCACTCAGGTCGTAAATTTTTATGATAAATTTCGATGTTTACTGTAGGGTGATTGAAGCACTTACTGAGAAGGATGCTTTAAAATGAAAAGGTTTCCCAGCCAGACATGATGGCTCGTGACTTTAATCCAGCACTTGGGAGGAAGAGGCAGGTGGAACTTTGTGAGCTCAAGGCCAACCTGGTCTACATAGCAAGTTCTGGGTCATTTGGTACTACAAGGACACCCTGTCTCAAAAACAAAACACAACAAAACAAAACAACAACAAAAAAAGATAAAAGAAAGTAAAAAAAAAAGCTTCTCCCCCTTAACTTTATATTATATTGACCTTTTTTGGTGTTAGAACAAAAGTTTTATTTGGGTGTACAACATATTTGTAAATCTGGAAAATGCAGACCAAGCTAGCCCTACATAAGGGAGAATATGTATATACAGAAATGATTACATTCAGTGTAACATCGTGGAGAGAGAGAAAGAGGACTGAAGCATTTCCCATGATTGGAAAATTATTTCAATCAGGGCTTTATATTTTGTAAGCCTCTTCGAACATCCAGATCAAGAGGTCAACCTGTCACTCAGGTTGCCTTGCAAGGATCGGATCCATCTCAGAAAATGGTTCCCTCTAGTGGCTTCAGCTTTTAACATGTCCACATGACAATCTTCTCTCATCAGCAAATCTATGATGCTCAGAAAAGGGTGTTTTTTTCTTCCAAGAAATGTGGCAGCCACTGTGACTTTAATAAGAGAAATCACATCTGCAGCATATACACCTCCTCTGCACTGCCCACTCTCTTTCCGTACATCTAAAATGATTACAAAGTAGTTAAATTTTTTTTAAAAAAACTTTCTTTTCATATTTTCTCCATTTTCCTACTTAAAGAGCTCTCTCCTCATCTTCATTACACTTCTGCCCTTCTTTTTCTTTTAACAGAAAGTTTTACTGATTGACTTGAGACCAAGTACCCAGACAGTAGGATGATGATTCTGGATCCCAATGCCATGTTAATGTGTTTTTCCCTCCTCTACGTCTGAAGCCAAGAACTCACCTCAGCGAGGGAGGTGCCTATCAGAACATATCTCAGGTGAACTCAGTGTGGGATTTTTTCCATTGTTCATTACTTCCAGGTATAACAAAAGAGCTAGTGTTTGTGTTTTTCAGAAGGAAATATGTACATAGATTCTGGACATAGAGTTGAAAGTGAGAAGACTATAATCCTAGAAAGCGGAATGAATATGACCAAAGAGAGAATTTAAGAAAGTGTGTGGCGTGACCTGAGGGCTACCACCTTCAAACTTGTTAGGAATTCAGAATCCCAGGCCCCACTGAAGATGTCTTAAACTGGAATCTACACTTACATAGACTTCCCATATGGTTTCTATTAAAGTATGAAAAAAAATGTATGAGCCAGGCAATGGAAACACTGTACACACATGTACAGGACTACACACACACACACACACACACACACACACACACACATGCACACACAGACACACAAATATACACATACAGAGAGAGAGAGAAAGAGAGATTGAGATAGAGAGACAGAGACAGAGAGACAGAAAAAGAGAGACAGAGACAGACACCCATAACTTAACCCAGTACTTGATACACATATTCAAGTAGGAACAAGGGAGCTGAAGAGGAGACAGGACAGAAGATCAATTCTGTTTCTATTGTAATACACATAGAGAGAAGCACTACCTCTCAGAGTGATATGATGAGCTTACACTAGAGCATTGGTTATGGTGAATAAAAATTCATGTTGATACCACGTGGAGCCTTTAGAGTTAGTAGGGAATATGCAATGGCTGCCCCGTTACATCTTTTCTGTTGTTTACCTGCTGTGTGAGATCAGAGGAATTTAGAGAAACCACTCTAGGTTCTATGTCACATCTTAATGGTCAACACCAGTGTTTCTTAAGGGAGGGTGTTACTAAGATATAAACATCAGTATCAACAGGAAAATTTATGAAAATACAAATTTCAACCTATTGAATCAGGAACTTTGGGAGTCAAGCTCTTGACTAAGGCACACACAAATCTAAAAACCAGTGGTCTAATAATCAATACTATTGATTATTGAACTCTGTTGAACTAATTCCCCACCAGGTTAACCAGAATGAACTCAAAATCTCAGACTCATACATCAATGACAAGAGAATTGGCTTGGAAATACATATTAGTCTCCAACACAGTCCAAAGAAATCCAAGTAGAAAGCTACATGGTTTTCTGAGGAAAGCACTGTTACATTTAGAGTCTTAGCTAAAGATAGATGAATTTTCTCCTAGATGATGCTCTGGATAGAGCAAAAATTGGTGCAGATACTTGTTGATAAGCAGAAGGGAGCTGAGAGTGGGATCAAGATGGAGAAAAAGGGATAATAGGCAGGAAGCATGGGAGCCTTCCTCCACTGGATCATACCTATGTAAGCCATTCGATTTCCTTGCGTCATCCAGCTCAAGTTGACTATTATTCCCAGTATAAAGCATTTAGCTGACATAGATTTGATGAAGTGACTAAACTGTGTTCACCTAGTTTTGCTGCTGGCTTCAACTAAGCAATCAAAAATATGATATTCAAACTATTTAGTAGCTGCAGAGTCCAGGTACTGGTTAAGCAGAAGGGATAATAGCTCATTTCTGTATTCGCTGTTTTGGGCTCCACAAAATCAAATTGTCTTTTCATCACTCCTGTAACAATGACTTCACTTCTTCTATAATATATTACAATACACCATCAAGGAAGAACCTGACTTTTTAAACTCCAGTGAGTCATTTTTGCTTTTCTGAAATCCTATAGGCTATGTGACACTGAAAGGGACTCTTCTCACTGAGATTTTCCTTTCTCTCTAGGTTCTGCACTCCTTTTCATCTGTCACAAAAGAGGAAAATCTAGTCCTCACATCTTAATCATAAAACATGTCCTATAATTCCTTCTTTCTCATAATTAAAATTCAAAAGAATTTTGATAAAATGGAAAATGTCTGAAAAGCTAAAGAAAAAATTTTTTTAAACTTCAGTGTGATAATGTATAGCTGAAGGCTACATAAAAAGAAACAGTGCCAGACAGGAGAAACCGTCTTTGAGTTCTTGGCCAGGATAGTCCAAGAGACTCCCAAAATTACACAGGCTATTGCCACAGTCCTTGGTTGCCTCCTGGGAACTTGAAGGTAAGACCCTATTGCTGAAGACAAAACATACCTCAGACACAGGAGCTGGAGCAATGGAGCTGGAACTGACCTGGAACCCATCTCTCCTAAAGGCTAGCTCTCATAGCTTTAGAGAGCACTATACAAGCTGCAAGGGGATAACATCAATCAAAGGTCCAACCCCAGCTTCAAGGCCTAACAACCACATCAATGACTGGTACAGCAAATGACACTGGTGCAGTAGTGGCATTTTATCTTGGGGGTAATCAACAGCTACCTAATTGGACTTAAAGTCCACTCAATGGGAGGAAACTCATGTGTGGTACAGTAAACCTAGCCAAATATACATGGTTGGAGAGGTCTTGGAGCTTAGAGAAAACCCAAGGCTGTCACATTCCCTAGACAAATGTAATTTCCTACTATATGCAAAATATGGATCCTTATATTTACTGACAAGTATCCCAGTCACCACTCATCAAAGAAGTTTCTTTTGCAACAGTTGGAGATGATTACAGAGTTCCAAAACTGGTCACACACAGAGAGAGTAAGTGTCTGTGAGATGCCCAAGCCTAAGTGGCACATCTACAGTGCAACATTTAACACCTAAAGCTCACAGAACATAGAACAAGGGGGAAAGAAGACACTAATGCATGTCTCAGTTCTCATCCATGAAGCTCCCTCATGCAATAGAAGGCCAGGAACACAAAAGGTCACAAATGGCCAAAGCATGGAGAGTAAGAGTCTGTAGAGTGTAAGTCCTTGGACAGGGCTCTTGTATTATATTCCACCCACCCAGGGCTCAGGAACCATTGCAGAAGAGAGAATAGAAAGATTGTAAGAGTCAGGGAGGAGGTGCATGACCATATGAAAATAGAGTCCTACAAGCTCCTGGGACCTTGCTCATGTGAACCTATAGTAATGATGTCAGCATACACAAATCCTGTGCAAACTCAGACAGACAAAAACCCAGCATAGAACTGGGAAAATGAACAGCATACTCCAATCGTAGCTGAAGAAATATTGGCAACTGGTTACTGCTAGGTGAGGAAGAACTGATCTTCCTAAAACAAGGGACTCTAGATAGGCTGACTATACCTCAGTGGATGGACTTAGGCTGGGGAGTCTAGAGGCACTGATGTGATACAGTGGGCCTTAACAGGGATGACAGGGTATACGGGATTCCACTGGGGGGTGCTATTGGGAGAGTGCCAGTGGAGAAAAGGGTATAAAGATGATTAAGAAAGAATCAACAATTCCAAGAGCTGGTTCTTTGAAAAGATAAATGAGATTGACAGACTGCTAGCCCAGTTAACCAAAAGAAAGAAAGATCACCTCCAAATCAACAAAATCAGAGATGAAAGGGGAAACATCACAACAGACACCAGAAAGAAAAATCATAGGGATAAAAGCAGGAAAGCACTGAAATTAGGAAAGCATTTGCTTCATCTCACAGGAACATTAACTATGAAAGCAATTTTTTCAAGTGGAAACAGTGATGGAAACTGAGCTAAAGTCCATTAAGCAGGAAATATCTCCATGGGCATGGAGAAATGCACAAGAGGGCATGCTTGGGGTAAACAGCAAGCAGCAGCTAATGAACTGCCACGCTCAGCCAGGCTTCAGGCCCGTAGCAGTCCACAGGAAGGGTTGTGTTAAAGTCTCAAATGCTTTAAAAAGAATGATTGCCATTTTGCCTCTAAGCTAGAGCTACTGCCTTGTTAAGGATATGTCATCAGACAGTAGACTTCCAGAGCCCCTACTGAATGAGTGAGAGATGGGGGGGCCACCGTGCTCTGCCAGGGCAAAGGACTTCTCATCTTTGATGAGTGATGACTGACAAACTTGTCTGTAAATATGAGGTTCCATAGCAAAGAAGCTTCTTTTGCAACAGACACTATTACAGAGTTCCACAACTGGTCACACACGGAGATTAAGTGTCTGTGAGATGCCCCTCAGTGACACATCTACAGTGAACCTCTACACCTAAGGCTCATGGAACAAGCGGAACAAGGGGTAGAGACAATACTAATGCATCTCTCAACTCTCATCAACGAAGCTCCCTCATGCAACAGAGGGCAATGAACACAAAATGTCACAAATGGCCATATCGTGGTGAATACTAGTCTGCAGAGTGTAGGTTCCTGGACAGGACTCCTAAATTAAACTTCACCCACCCAGGGCTCAGTGACCATTGCAGAAGAGGGAGCGAAAAGATTGTAAGAGCCAGGGAGGAGGTGCATGACCATATGAAAATAGAGTCCTACAAGCTCCTGGGACCTTGCTCATGTGAACCTATAGTAATGGTGTCAGCATGCACAAGACCCATGTAAACTCAAGCAGACAAAACCCCAGCACAGAACTGTGGAAATGGGAAACAAGCCTCAATCTTAGCAGAAGAATTATTGGTAGCCAATTACTGCTGGGTGAAGAATAACTGAACTTCTCTAGATAGGCTGCCTAGACCTCAATGAAGAATAACTGAACTTCTTAAAGGGAAGGGCTCTAGATAGGCTGCCTAGACCTTCAGTGGGTGAACTTGCACTGAGGGATGTCTGGGAACACGAACTTAACATGATAGGCCTTAACACAATTGACAGAATGTGTTAATTCCAGTGGGTGGTTATGGGAGGGTGCCAGTGGGGATGGGGGGGTATAAAGATGAAATACACAAAAATTGCATAAGAAGTTTACAAATAAATAAATAAAACTTAAGTGAGACAAGTCAAAGCTTCAAAAGTCTATACTAGAACAATAAGAATTCAAAGATACCTACTTTGTTTTTAACAGTGCACAGCATTGGCGTTTATTTACAGAGGAGTGGGCAACCCCATTTAGAGCAGTGCTGGAAAGCCCACACTCAAATATAGATCCTGTGACTTCCCAACAGCTGCGGAAAATGGTAAGAGAGGTGTCTCCTGGTGTTTCAGCTTATATAACCTTTGCCCCTCCCCCACAAGCAGCTAAGGTCAACTGATTAGGTGGGAGGGGTAACTGACTCACCCTTCAACTCCTTGATGAGCATGGGAAGAAGGTGTGACTACAGCTTGCTGGCATAGTAGTCAGAGGACACTTCCAGTTAACACTCTACCCCTTCCTCTGGCTCTTACACTCCTTCCTCCAACCTCTTCCATATAAGTCCCTGAGCCTTGTAGGGGGTGGTAGCTGTAGGATGAAGATATCTACTTTTTATGACTATTTTTGATGTGAAATTGATTTTATTCTAATTCTTTGAGAATTGGTAATGACTGTATAGTGTATTTTATGATAGCTATTTATTAAGTAGAATATTTTAGTCACCAGAAAGTGTAATTTATCTCAAAGCCAATGATATGGAATTTTAATGTATTTTATTGAAAGCTAAAGAGTGGTTAAGTTAATTTATTAAAACCTAATCCAGAGTCTTTAAGATAATGATCATATGTACTGTGGTATGTAAAATTAGACATATACTTAATACAATCTTTGCATTAATAGCTTTGGTAATGACTAGACCATGGTAGCCTGAAATTGCAAATTTTGTCAGCCCTTGTTTCACCGGTCCATCAAAGACATGTAGATCGACTTGGTGTAGGGTACGAGCAATGTGGATGCCAATGATTATCAGTTATATCTCTCTCTTCAGGGAACAAAGGCCAAATGTATCATATTGTAATTGTCTTCACAAATAAATGATATTAGGATTCTACTCTGACTCTATTTGACCAGTAACTACATATGGGTGGTACCGATGGCTGCACAGAGGGAGTGGTTTATGGCTATATTTTTACTTCCAAATCCTTTAATTTATCACTAAGTAGTCAAGCATATATTTTAGTCACATCAGCAAAATCTTATCAGGAAGCTTTCTAAGAAGATATCCTTTGACTCAATAATCAGTTTAAAATTATACTCAAGTTTTGAAAGTATAAAATCACATCTAACTTAACATATAGATTGATAATATACCAAATGATGATTATGAATCTCATTGTCACTTGGCAGCTTATATCTGATGACCATAATATGTCATTTAATAGATTATTTCAGAGCTAGTTTTCCTAGCAATATTTCAGTGTGTAGAATGATTGACCAGAAACAGTAAATGAATCCAGGTCTTTGAGTGAGTCTTTACTCTCAAGCTAACAAAGAGTATAGGCTGGAGTTCAGGGCAGCGTCTTCTAGGATCACTTAGTTCTCACGGCCTTCGGGCAATTGAGAATATGGCTTTTAGTTCCCACTGTTTCTCCTGCTGCTTGAACTACAGAATCTTAAACAGGAACGTGACACTTTTAATCACAGAGGACCAGGAAAAATGCCTTTTTCATTTCTTCAGTGATTAATTCTATCTTATCTCTGCTATCTTCTTTCTCAGGGCTTATTTAAAATATATGTACTGGCTGTCCAGATCTGTTCTCTGTCTCTTTTAAATCTGTCCTTCCTTTTCAGGTTCTCCAAGAACAAGACTTTAGATTAGATGGATTAACAGAGTCCATTATTCTAAGTATTTCTTTAATCCTATTTGAAACTACTACAGCCATTGTATTTGTCATCTGCATACATCGTCCCTGATGCTACTCTATGCCTTTTATATTGATGACTTTTTATTGTCTTGTTTCATGCTATGATTTGGATATGAGTTGCCACCCTAAGAGTTGATGGGCTTTGGGAGATGATCGGATCTTAAGGGGTTTTACCTTATTGGCATATTGAGCTATTGATGAATCTATGGCTGAGTAGGCTATTAGGAGCTGGGTTCTGGTTGGAGGAAGTCACTGAGGTATGCCTGGGAAGAATGTATCCTTTATCACAGACACTCTCTGTTTCTCTGTTTTCTAGTTACCATGAGATGAGCAGCTCTGCTTTAACATACTGTACCAACACACTGTTCTGTCTGTCCTGCCCTAGGCCCACAGCAATAGAGCCAGGCAGCCATGGGTTAATATCCTGACAACCATAAACCAAAATGAATCTTGTTTATGTTTTGTATTTTGTCTCAGTAATGGAAAGCTGACTATAACACTTCATATATGTGATATTTGAGGTTCTCTGTCTACACACACTCCAGGAGAGCAAAACACAGAAGTACAGAAGGATTTCAAGGAAAATTCTCAAGAAGCAGAAGAAATGGGAGGTAGGAAATGCCTCTCTGCCAGAGTGTCTGATGCTTATTCAGGAAAGAGCAAGATCTGTGATGTCAAAGATCCATCTCATCCCAGGTTTAGGAGGAGGGTCATGGGAGGCCAGAAAGTTGAAAATAATTTGAGGAGTTGTAAACTGAGAAGACATACTTTCTTCACTGACAGAGAGGCTAGTAGAGAGGTATCCAGTCACATTCTGGCATACATGAGCCACACGCAGCTGGGCATAGACATACACACAGACTGGCACACAGGCCACTTGGAAGTAGGCACACAGTCTTAAAGACAGATACAAACAGGTAAGTTGACAATGACAAAGACTCAGGCACAGGTAAAGTCTCAGGCTTTTAACCTCAAGGCCATATTTATACAGCCACACAAAAGTGACACTGCACCAAAAATAGTTATACAATAACTAATGTCGCTTTGGGGTTTCTCAGAAATCTGATATCAGTCATTCTGTGCAGACTTATAGCCTTGGATGCCCAGTATTAGCTATCTTCAGCCATGCCATATAGGAGCCAGTACCATGTTGTCTACACATAAACTGGCCCTTATGGTCATCTCTTCCCAACACGGTCCCAGACTGGAGCACAGACATAAGAGCACTTGAGAGAAGTTGATGGTGAGTCCTTTCCCTGAGTTATCTGGCATGAGCTGATTTCCTTGTCACTTTATCATTTTTTAAAGGGCATACATTAGTGCCTTGTAGTGCTGGCGTAGCCCTGGACAGAGAAACCTCAATGGTTGGCTTTGGGGACCAACATGTTTTAGGAGATCTGAGGAGAACATTTCCATGGTGTCCCCAGGATGCTGCTCACTCTTAGCCTGTGTCTTCTTTAACCTTGTAAGAACTGATAAGTTTTAACCACACTGGATGATTTCTCTTCATTGGCTTAACTTAATTAAATGCAGTATGATACCATTTTTTTTTGGTCAGGAAGAAAAGAGGGTTTCATTTAGACCATAGTCACTGCATTATTAACAACCTATTCAGGTCCAGATAAAAGGAGAAAATAAATGTTTGTTTGTTTGGTTGTTTGCTTGTTTGCTTTTTGAGATGGGTTTCCCTGTAGCCTCAGCTGGCCTGGAACTCAGTATGTAGACCAGGCTGAACTTGATCTCACAGAGATCCACCTGCCTCTGCCTCCTGAGTGCTGGAATTAAAGGCGTGTGCCACCCCGTCCTCTGTTTCCTGATATATTAAGGAATTTATTTTCCAAGTCAAAAATAGCTAGACCAATGTTCCTGCTCATCTGTTAAGATTGCAGAAGGGGCTGCCTGGTTTTACTAAGCATGCTCTCTGTCTAGGAATAAGCTGGGAATGGGTGCTGCAGTAAGCAATTTCCTATGTCAGTCTTGGCATTCTTCCCAGAGGTATTCGTTTTTGCTTCTCAGCAACTAAGCAAGAGCTTACCTTTATCCCTCAGGACATTCCCAGGCTGGGATTGTTTGGATGGGTCCAAAAGACAGTTCTATCCTTTTCCACATGGTCTCCCTTTGTGAAGGGAAGTCTTGGGCTCCCCAATTCTCCCCGCAAACAATCTTTTCCCCCACTATCTCTTCTTATATTGTATAGCATATCGATGACACCATTCTCAGCTTCAGTGCTAATAAAGACTTGTATATTGTTTAACACAATCAAGATCTCCATTGGGTAGAAATGGCCTGGATTTGACTGGAGTAAGATATTCTCCTGTAACTTTGTATTGGTGATTTGTACAGAAAGGTAAAAAAAAGAGGATGTCAAAATATAAAACTTAATTTTGTAAATGCATTAGGCTCAAGTCTGCTCAAGGGAGCTATAGTGACAGAATACAGGTTGCTAGAAGTGGCAGTGGCTCCTGAAAGAGTATTCACCCTGCCCAAGGGAGGGAACAAGCTGGAGAGTCACAGACTGAGGGAATGCACTATACTGTGGTGCAGGTACTCTGTGGCCAGAGGTGTTGAAACTGTCCAACCTGTCACTCTGGTAGGATGTATAATACTGGGGACAGAAAAGGGTATGGATGAGCTATCTCAGAAAACTCCACACACAAGTGGGCACCAAACAATCTAAGCATAACAAAGGAAGAAAGATTTCTCTGTCCATTCTCAAGAGGCTGATGAGCCTCCATGATTCCAGGAGAACTGATGGAAATCATTTCAAAACACTCTGAACCCCAAAGTGCCCATTTGTTGGATGAGTATTTCAGTCTTCTGTGTGCTATGTACACATCTTTCTTCTAAGTGGTCCATCCTTCCTAGAGGATTGGCCTGGAGAAGAAAAATTGCCTCTGGGTTCATAGTCACCCAGGCCCTAGAGAAAAGAGGATAGAGAACTGACAACTAGACAGTTAATGTCTCATAAAAAGGAACATCATCTAGGGGCCACAAGAATGTAAAAGACTCTTGACTCTGCCCAGTGTTTTCCTGCCCCTTTGGGTGCTTCCTGTTAGTCAGGCAGATGCTCAGAGAAATCACTAGACTTCCTGCTGAGTCAGTTATGAGCAAACACATCTTTCTTCAATGATTATTTTCTTTAAGAGATAACACAGCTACTCTCTTATGAGTATCACATTTTTCATCCGACTAAGCTGATTTCCCCTTATCTAATGAGGAACATTTGTCTCTAGAATGCTGTCAAAATGCAGGTTCCTGTTAACAGAGATGGGCTTCCTGCTCCATCTAAGGAATGGGAAGGTAGACACAGATAGATTCCTCTGGGTAGCAAAGCGCCCACTTGATAGGAACCCCAAGTTCATCTAACCACAGGAATTCCTCTCCCCACATAATGTGTTTTTTTTTGTTGTGAGCCAAGCAGAACTTGACGTCAGCACCTATCATCTCGCTCTCCTCTGCCTCTTTCTCCCTTGATGCATCCCTTCCCCCAGTAATCACTACACTATCCACTCTCTGACAAAACATTGTTGTGGTTTCTCTGGCAAGATGAATAAGAAACTAATACTAGAATAGAGTTAAGTCATTAGGGTGTTCTCACTCTTCAAAATGAGGCATTAGAAGTTCTAAGTAACAGCCTCTACATTGATTAAATGATAGAATTTCAGATGACACATCATTCAGGAACTTTCTGGAAACCTCTCAGCCACACAGCTTGGTTTGCTGCCCCATTTGTCAATGTGGAAGGTAAGACCCTCTAACAGAAAGATTACATCCCATAGACTTAGCTGTTTGGATCTTTTCTGCAGATATGGGGAATTTCAACTTACCCATATCCTATTTCCAAACCTTCTGAGGAGCCTCAACTTTAATTCCAATTAATACACAAGAGCATCTATTCTGTGTTACTTCTTCACTCATGTTCTCTCACATAATCAAACCAACAACGTTTCTATGTTCTGGAAAGAAGAAGTTAAACATCTCAGATGTTAGGTGACATGACCAAGGGCGCACACCAAATAAGGTCTCAAACCCAAAGCTGATCTTGGTTCAAACACTACAATAAGCTTTTTGACTTTCTCTGTATCTTACAATTATGTAAATTTAAATTTGCCCCCTTAACCTTCAAAGATGTGCTAATAAAACTGCCTTGGTTCTAAGTAGTGTTTTCTTTTCATTAGTTTCTCAAAATAAAATCTCCTCTCTTGAGTAGTCATGGAGCCTCACTTCCAAGTTCAGTTTTCCAGCAAAATTGAATGGCAGCAAAGGTGTTAAAATGTGCTTTCCATCATTACAATCTTCAGAAAGCCTCAAGAGTCCTATTTCTTTCACTTGTTCTCCTCCAGATGACCCTTTAAGTGGAAGAATATCCTTTTGTATCACATAATCTAGTTGAGTAGTTCCAAACATAGATTGACTGCACAGAAATCACCTGAAATACTGATTTTCATCAAAAGGCAGATTTCCCAGGCTTCTCCTGAAGATTCTGACTTAGTTGCTTGGGTTGGGGCCATCTTAGTGGTTTGATGCAAGCTGTATCTAGGAGCTCTGAGGCTAGTTGGAAAGTCTAGTTTGTGAAGCTGGAGATCAAAGTTTGGTCCTGGAATAAAGACTACTTCCCAGAGCTGAGCATGCTCCTTTGTGAACTGGGGTGAGTCATTTTTTGTATTTGCATTCCTTCTGACGTGACACGTTACAGTAGGTTATGCTATGAGTATTGACGCATGTGGGCCACATGTTAAACAATAAGAGCTTATTTCTGTCCCTTTTCTCCTCAGGCTCTGCCAAGATAGCATGCAAAGAGTATGCATGCAATATCTGATGAGGTTTCATTGATGAATATGATTTCTTCCTTGTAAAGAATAGAGACAGACTCCATCCTGAGATCTCAGAGGTGACTTCTGTCAATTTCTCCTGCCTGTTGGACTCCTTCCTACTCTGAAATTTTATGACCTACTCCTTTAGCTTTATTCTTACTTTTTATTTTATTTGCAAATAGTTTGTTATTGTTATTTTATGTGTATGAGTGTACTTTCTGAAGGTAAGTGTAGTGATGTTGGAGGTCAGAAGAAGACATCGAATCCCCTGGAACTGGAGTCACAGACACATGTGAGCTGCCACAGGGGTGCTGGGAATGGAAGCCTGGTCTTCTGCAAGAGCAGCTAATGCTCTAACAGCTGAAGCATCTCTCCAGACTCTAACCTCACCTTTTATACTATAGAGGAAAAAGCATCCCCCTTGCTTTCAGAATCCTTTTGTGTGTGTACCTTTCCCAAATTGCTTCCAAGATCATCAGTTTTCTTTCTATCAATCCAAGGCTGAGGCTACTTGTAACTTGTCTCAAACTTGAATGTGCATTAGAAGGACTCCGGGAGCTTGGCAACAATGCAGTCTTTCAAGTTCATACTCCTGCTAGTCTGATCAGTTGAGCTAGGTGATGCTCAGAACATGGCATTTAGCAAGCATTCCAGGGAATTCTTTGTGGGTGATCTGAGGAGCACAGTTAAGGAGAGAACGCTGCATCTTGTGTATTCTTGTTAAGTGGGAATGCAGCACTTCTGGCTGCCATTACAAGATTTGTGGCATTTGGAAGGCAACGACTTGAAAAAAGATTTAGCAGAGCATTATAGAGCCTGGGTATTCAAAGTAAGTTCTGCAAACCAGCAACCTCTTCTCACCTTCAAGTCCATTAGACATGCGGAATCTCAGGCCCAATCTGAACCTCTGCGTGGGGATCTGTATTTTAATGAAGCTCTCAGGGGCTGAGTCCTCATTAGTAGGATGCATGCTGACAATGAAAGAACATGGATTTGAAATGAAGTTGATTTTGGATTCAGTCTTTGTGTCATAACGTAGTGTGTGTACGCATGTGGCTAGAGGCTGCTTCTCAGAGCATCTTCTTCCTCATCAACGAAGTTCATAGAAACCACAAACATTGTTGGATTTAATCCTTCCTGGCTCGATGGGTATGTCGTTCAGAATTTCTGACCCCAAGTAACTGTCTGTTTCTTAGTACTTCTATCTTTGTAAAGTAACAGTGTCCAAAATTCATATGAGGAATAAGTACATTGCTTAAGAAATCAAATTGTTGTTTAGCCATTACGGGTAGACGACTTAGATATACAGAATTATACAGAGAATTTCTTGATAGATATGAAAGGCTGTTTGCAAAGAGAAGTGCAAGGACATTTCTTGTGTGACTGAGGGGGAAAGAAAGGTACAAGCATGGTTGCTAAGGACTACAGAAGTGTTGCTTTCTCCTTTCTAACAGATTCACAGAACTTAACTATCTGGCTCTGGAGATGGGGAGAGGGGAACAGGGAGCTAACAAGGGACACCAGCTTGCTTATAACTTGCTGGTGTTGAGAAATGACCATTAAACTAGGAAGGAATTAGAATTTTCTGTCTAATGCCAAGTCTAAGTGTGGGCAGTGTCAGGGTGAAACTTAGGAGAATGTTAAGCTTTCAAGAAACTCTGGCTAAAGTATTGAGGGGCATTCCAGAAAGCCACAGTGGGATAGTGCAACATGCATAGTGTGAGCTCATAGTGTTATTTTTTACCTAGATAGGCAGTGACCCTATCTGTGCTGTAGCTTCTAAAAATATGGCACCTAACTGGAGTCCCCACTAGGCCATTTACTACCTGTGCATTTTGGGCAGCTTACTTAACCTCTTTATGTCTTTCTATTATTCAATATGTAGGTGATCATAAAACATATGCCATGGAACTATTAAGAGGTTCAAGTCAGACAATACATTCAAATGGTCCAGCACTGACTATTGCCATTTCAAAAGTTATTATTAAATTCACTATATAGCATCCATAATTAGAGACAGCCATTGAATTTTCAAATATGAAGTCAACTAGAAGTCTTTGTGCCTCTAAGTGACCTTGAAAGTTTTGAATTTGACTTACATTCAAAGTTATTTCTGTCAGTCTTGATAGAAATTGGGATTATGTGCTCATCTTGTCTTATAATTTAGACATTTCCAAGTGTTCAGCAAAGGGAATATATATTCAGTGATACCTCATGAAAGTAATTGCTCAGTTCATGAAGGTGATAAAGCTGCTCCAATTCTGTTATCTCAGTGACTTATTAGCAGGGTATCTTGAGACAAAGAGAGTCCTTCTCTGTAGCTGGGCTTCTCTTTTCCATGCTTCCTCCATGCTCAAAGGAGGGTGCTCAGTAGCCTGGAGATCCTTCTTGCCTGCAGCCCCATACTGTTCTTTCGGTTCAGATGCAGGCCAAGCAGTCTGTGTTTTTGGTTGAAAAAGACTCCCCATTCTTTTAATTAGATCCCTTTAGAAAATGTTCAATAGTCACACCTTCAGTCACAATCAATAAATGACTGGAAATCTATCTGGTCATCATTTTGGTAAGTCGTCCAAGAATGAGCCTAACAGGACAGTGATCACCTCCAGGTGGCTCCAGAACATGAGGTGATGTGTGACACAATAGACAAGCTTGTTCAGGAATGGTTGATTGTGATACTTTGTGTTTTTCAAGTTTTCAAAAATTTTAAGGGCAATATATGGAGTACCCAAGGGTGATCCTATTTCTGCCACCATCACCAATGTCTTCATCAGTATCACCCTGAGAGCAGCTATTGATTGAGCATTAGGCACTCAGAAATTCTGCATACAAAATAGAAAATTGATAAGCAACATACCTTTTGCTGGTTGTGGTGGTAAATGCCTTGTAACCCAGCAGGCTCCAGCAGGAGGATGGCAAGTTGGAGGTCAGCCTAAGCTACATACTGAGGTACTTCCTCAACAAACAAACAACAACAACAACAACAAAAGCAAAATTCAGTATATTTATTTACAAACCCTCCAATGTCAGTACTTCCAAAATTTGCCATTGGTTGAATAGAATAATTTAACCTACCATTAGAAAAATAAATAAATCTGTTGACTCTTAGAAGGTATCTAATCAAGTTGAGTGATTTTAGCTATCATAAGACATTCTTTTTCAAAAACAGACAACAAAGCAAACTGTTTATTTTAGGTACTTGTATTCCATTGGTGATAAGCTACTGAATAGAAAGAATGTATTAACCCAAACACTCATTTCTCAATAACAACATAAAAGAAGACTCTATTCACTAAGATATAAGTTAAAAGGAACCAGGACTGCTCTCTCTGACCTACAGGCTTATCTCTCCAGGGCAAGTCTATCGTACCCTCCATGCCTCGACTCCCCCAGCCTCACTCACCCTCCAATCTCCCCCACAGGTCTCTCCTCTTAGCCTGGGTCCTGTCCAATTCCTGCCTTGGCTCCCCAGACACCTGGGAACCACCACTGCTTCCTGATCCTGTGCATCCAGACCAACACAGTTCCTTGTCGGGTCCCTCAGGGTGCTCTGGACCTGGCCCCACCCAAACCTCCCTCTGCCTCCCTGGGTCTGCAAAACCCACCAGCCACTTTCCTGGACGCCAGGGCTGACCATTCCTCTTCCTGGTCCTTTGCATCCAGACCAACCCAGCTCCTAAGTGCAGTCCCCAGGGACACTTGCGGCTGCCTCCTACCCCCATCTTCATTTGCATCTCTGGGTGGCATGGCCACCAGCTGCCCTAGACTTGCATCTTTCCTGGGCCCTGCTCCCAGGCCAGTCCAACCCCCAAATTCCTGAGGCCAAAATCATTCCTGGAGGGATCCAAACCTTAGGAGAAAGCCTAAGAGCATCTGATCTTCATCTGACTTGGGCATCTGTGGGAACTCCTGAAGACAAAAGCAATTGGGCCACTCCAATATGAAATCAAAAGAGAGAACCAGAAGCTTAGAGGAACCAGCTTTCCATGCCCAAAAAGTAAACCACAAAGACATATAAAGTTCACAAAAAGAAGCAGACCTAAACTTGAAGGCTTGAGTCTCACACAAGAATCAGAAACTACAAAAGAAATTCACATATCAAAATCACAGGTAAAAAATAATAACGTGAAAAACCAAAATAACATATCCCCACCAAATACCAATAGTCCTCTAGAGGAGTACAATGAGAACCCCCTAGAGATAATGCAGGACATGGAACTCAAAAGAACAATTATAAACATGATAAAAGAATTCAGTGAATTTAAAGAACACTCAAACAAATCAAAGAACTGAAGGAAGATAGGGCTAAACTTCTCAATGAATTCAGAAGCGTTAGAAATATTGAAGAATACTCATGCTGAAATGAAGAAGGAAGTGAAACACTCAGTAAGCCAATTAGAAATAACAGAAGAAAGCCTCACCAATAGGATGAATGAAATGGAAAATGGATTATCAAGACTGGAAGTTAAAGTGGACGAACTAGACTACACAGCAAAGATTATGAAAAATTTAAGAAATCACAAGAATGGAATATGCAGGAATTATGTGACACGATAAAAACACCAAACTTATGAATCATAGACATACAGGAAAGAAAAGAATCCCAAGATAATGGCATGGACCAGATCTTCAACAGAATCATGGAAGAAAATTTCCCAAAATTAAAGAAAGCAGTGCCCATATAAACACAAGAAGCATACAGAACACCAAACATACAGGACCAGAAAAGAAACTCTCCATGGCACATCATAGTAAAAACACTAAATCTACAAAATAAAGAGACAATACTGAAAGCTGCAAAAGAGAAACAAGTCACATATAAAGGAAAACCCATTAGGATTACAGCTGACTTTTCAGTGCAAACTATGAAAGCCAGAAGAGCCTGGACCAAAGTATTCCCAGTTTTAAATGACCACAGATGCCAACCCAGATTACTATACCCAGCCAAAATGTCTAGTACAGTCAAAAGGGAAAGAAAAATCTTCCCTGTCATAAATAGGCTGAAGGAATTCATGTCCATAAAACCAGCCCTTCAGAGAGTTCTGGAAGCAATACAAAGAGCTGAAGATAGGAATGACTATACCCAAGGGGTTGCAGAGAGAAATTCAATGAAGGTATAACTGTGGAAAAGTACAGCTACATCACGAATGTAAATAGAAATAAAAATGACAGGATTCAATTTTCATCTTTCATTAATAACTTTAAATATTAATGGATTGAACTCCTCAGTCAAAAGACACAGACTAGGTGAATGAGTTAAGTAACAAAACCCAACTTTTGTAGTCTGCAAGAAACCCATCACACTTTCAAGGACACTGTCTTAAAGTGAAAGGATGGAAAAAATTATAAACCCATTCTTTTGTTGTCTGCAAGAAACTCATCTCACTTTCAAGGACAGACACTACTTTAAAGTGAAAGATAGAAAAAATTATAACAAGCAAATGGCACCAAGAAAAAAGCAGGCATAGCAATTCTAATATCTGACAAAATAGATTTTAAACTAAAACTTATCAGAAGAGATAAATAGGGTCACTTCATTCTGATCAAAGGAACAATAAATCAGGAAGATATTACGATCATGAACATATATTCACCAAACTCTGGTGCACCCAACTTCATAAAAACAATACTTCATGACTTTAAGACCCAGATTAATCACAACTCATTAATAGGAGGGGACTTCAATACCCCACTATCTCCATTAGATAGGTCAACAGGGCGAGACATCTGAATTAAACAATACCATGTATCAAATGGACTTAACAGACATCTACCAAGTATTCCACCCAAGCACCAAAGGGCATACTTTCTACTCAGCACCCCGTGAAACGTCTCTAAAATGTACCATATACTGGAGCACAAAACAACCTCAACAAATACAAAAAGATTGAAATAATTCCATGCATTCTATCAGACCACACTGCAATAAAGCTTACAACCAACACCAGAAGAAGCCCTAATTACCACATGAACACATGGAGATTAAACAACACACTCCTGAATGATGGTCAGCTTATCTAGAGTCCCTTGTTTTAGGAAGATCAGCTCTTCTTCACCTAGCAGGAATAAGTTGCCAATATTTCTTCAGATAAGATTGGGCTCTGCAGATTATTTTCCCAGTTCTATGCTGGATTTTTGTCTGCCTGAGTTTGCATGGGACTTGTGTATCCTGGCACCATTGCCATAGAATCATATGAGCAGGTTCCCAGGAGCTTGTGGGACTCTGTTTCCATATGGTCGTGCACCCCCTCCCAGGCTCTTACAATTTTTCTTCCCCCTATTTTATGAAGGTCCCTAAGCCCTGGGTGGGTGGAGTCCTGTTCATGGACCAGCAATCTGCAAACTCTGGTTCTTTGAAAAGATAAACAAGATAGACCATTAGCCCAGTTAAACAAAAGAAAGAACACATCCAAATCAACAAAATCAGAGATGAAAGGGGAAACATCACAACAGATACCAGAAAGATACAGAACATTATAAGGGACTACTTTAAAAACCTATATGCTACTGAATTGGCAAACCTAAAAGAAATGGATGGATATTTAAGGGGCATGGGAACCACCAAAACTAAACCAAGAAGAGATTAACAGCTTAAACATACCCATAACACAAAAAGAAATTGAAATAGTAATACAAAAATCTCACAACTAAAATAATCCCAGGATCAGATGGATTTACAGCACAATTCTATGAGATGTTTAAAGAAGGTCTACATCCAATACTACTTAATTTATTCAAAAAGATAGAAATGGAAGGAGAACTTCCAAATTCCTTCTATGAAGCCAGCATCACTCTAATACCAAAGCCAGGTAAAGATACAACCAAAAAAGAAAACTATAGACCCATATCCTTAATGAACATAGATGCAAAAATTCTCAACAAGATACTATCAAACCGCATACATACACACTTCAGAAAGATCATCCACCATGATCAAGTCAGCTTTATCCCAGAGATGTAGGTATGGTTCAATATACATAAGTCAATAAATCTCATAACTCATATAAATAGGCTCAAAAACAAGAACCACACTGTCATCTTAATAGATGCAGAGAAGGCCTTTGACAAATTCAACATGCATTTATGGTCAAAGCCCTACAGAGAATTGGACTTCAGGGAACATACCTCAACATAATTACAGACATATATAACAAACCCACAGCCAACATCATTCTAAATGGAGAAAAACTGGAAGCATTCCCATTGAAATCAGGAACCAGACAAAGCTGTCCAGTATCTCTACTTCTCTTTAACATAATGCTTGAAACTCTTGCAAGAGAAATAAGACAAGAGCAGGAAATTAAAGGAGAAATAATTGAAAAAGCAGAGATCAAATTATTCCTTTTTGCA
>NW_008342028.1:622383-720754 GCF_000622305.1 Nannospalax galili | reverse complement strand
TCATGGATTGGAAGAATTAATATTGTGAAAATGACCATCCTACCAAAAGCCATTTATAGATTCAATGCAATGCCAATCAAAATCCCCTTGTCATTTTTTTTACAGAATTGGAAAAAAACATTCTAAGATTCATATGGAAGCATAAAAGACCTCAGATAGCCAAAACAACCCTGAGCACTAAGAGCAATGCTGGGGAGATTACTATAACAGATTTTAAGTTGTATTACAGAGCTATGGTCATAAAAGCTACATGGTACTGGCACAAAAATAGACCAGTAGACCAATGGAACAAAACTGAAGACCCAAATATAAGTACATATTATTTCAGTAACCTGATATTTGACAAACGGGCCAAGAATATTCACTGAAAGAAAGACGGCATGTTCAGCAAATGGTGCAGGCAAAACTGGATCTCCACCTGTAGAAGAATGAAACTAAACCCATATCTTTCACCCTTCCCAAATGTCAATTCCAAATGGATCTAAGACCTCAATGTAAAGCCTGAAACTCTGAAACTGTTACAAGAAAACAATGGGAAAAACCTACTCGATATAGGTGTAGGAAAGGATTTTCTAAACCAGACATAAATTGCTCAGGAAACAAGGGCAAGAATTAACAATGGGACCTCATTAAACTAAAAAGCTTCTGTACATCAAAGGAGGTAACCATGGAAGCAAACAGAAAACCACAGAATGGGAGAAAATCTTTACCAGAGATACATCCAACAGAGGTTTAATATCCAGAACATGTAACAAACTCAAAAAACAGAGAATCAAGACAAGAAACAACCCAATTAAAAGATGGGCTAAGTAGTTGAACAGAGAGTTCTCAAAAGAAGAACTAAAGATGGTGTCCTAGTTTGTTGTTCATTGCTGTGACAAAACACTATAGCCACTACCAACTTGGGGAGGAAAGAGTTTATCTTACATATCATGGGCCACAGTTCATCAGGGAGCCCAAGGTAGGAACTCAGGGCAGGAACCTGGAGGCAGGAGCTGGAGCACAGGTCATGGAGGGATGCTGCTTACTGGCTTGCTCCCCTGGCCCCTGCTCAGCCTGCTTTCTTATGCAACACAGGCCCACCTGCCCAGGGGTGGCACAACCCACAGTGGGCTGGGCCCTCCCACATCATGCATCAAGAAGATGCCCCTCAGACATGGCCACAGGCCAGTCCAATAGAGGCAATTCCCCAACTGAGTCTCCCTCAACCCAGGTGTGTCAAGTTGACAGTAAAGCTATCCAGCACATCATAACTTACCAGTAAGCCTTAATTTTCCTTCTCATAGAAAAAAAGCCCTCAACAACCCAAATACCAAGTCCTTATTTTATGGTCTTGCATTTTCAAAATATTCATATAAGTTGACCTTTTCAAGGTACCGCCTGTGACAGAAAATATGCTGATCATAAATCTCTAGCTTAATTGAAACAGTGTGAAAGGGGGGGAAGTGGGGATACTTTAATGGGGAAACCACAGTGGGAGGGTTAGACAATGTGAGAGATAAATAATGCCTAGCTATTTTTAAAAACCAGAGGGAACCATATTAGTCCAACAACCTACTGACAAATCATACATAATATATCAAGAAATATATGACTAGGCAAGGTTTATCTGAGAACAATTGGTCTTTGCCCAAGATTTATCTACATGGCACACAGTAATTAAAAGTACCAGATTGGTGGAACTAACCTTCTTGGATGTTTAATAGACATATTTTGAGGCCTATACTAATTTGGTAGGGGGTACATGAATGACAGTTTTTGCTCCTTGCCCTCTTAGGTCGACTATTTCCAGATGACCATGAGTGTCTCTCAAAATGTCCTGTAATTATGGTGGTCACCTATACTCCTGATCAAAGAGGCTGAGGAGACCCCACCAGATGGACTTGAACCAGTGTCCAGTCTACAAAGAGGAGGGTCAACACCGAGGAGTCACTTCTTCCATGCTTCCTAGTGAAGCCAACCATGGTTGAGCGGGACCTTTGACTTATCTTCACATAGGCAGAACTGGTAAAAGAAAGGAGCCAGGGGCTCCTCCCAAGCCCATGTGACCCCTGAGGAACAGATCCTCAAATGACCTTAAGAGTAAAAATAAATTGGTTTATCTGAGCCAACTGTATGGCCTTAAACACCCAAAAGGAAAGTCAAAGATTAAAGGGGTCAATATAATTTCTTAAGAGTCCATATGCATAGCTAAAGGCTACATAACAAGTAACAATGCCAGATAGGAGATTCCTTCTTTTGATTCATTGGCCAGGGTGACCAAAGGGACTCCCAAATAGTAATGCAGCATAGAACTGGGAAAATGAGCAGCAGAACCTAATCTTATCTAATGGAATATTGGCAACTAATTGCTGCTAGAAGAGGAACAGCTGACCCTCCTCAAACAAAGACCTCTAGGTAGGCTGACTAGATTTATCAGAAGGGCAAGTAGTGGGGATTGACTGGGGTGCTGACAACAGAGGAGACAGTAGCAGGGATATCAGAGTATAAGGGCTCTAGTCGGGGGAGGGAGGCTATGGGAGGGTGCCATCTGGGAAGTGGGTGTATAGTCAAATAAGATGGTTTAGGATGTTCTGTGTGATATACACACAAAAAAATTAACAAATTTTAAAAAATGGATTATATTTGAGGAGGAAGCATGGAAATTTACGTCATGTTAATTAGTAGAGGTGATAAACATTACCATTTAATTTTACCCGATGACTTCATAGACATACACAGGTGCCAAGAATCCAAGCACAACTGATTATGACTAGTAATAATCAGATGCATGCAGATTAGAGATGTATGCACCAACATCTCAGTGTTGTTAGCAAAAACAATGAGTCTTTCTGAAAGGAACAATATATTCTAAAACGAAATCAGATCTTCTTTAAAGGTTAAAAAACTCATTCAATTTTATGTCTTACAGAGCTTATACTGAGTTCAACATTGTATAACTGTATTAACTCAATTGTGAACCTAGAAACTTGCACCCACTTGTGAAAGAGATGTACTCTTGCTCTGGAGTGTGTTACTGAATATGTTAAAGCTGTAGTGAAATGCTTCTTCTAATCATGTAGTTATTAAAATTTTTAAAAATAAAGATAAAAAGAATAATAATATGCTGGGCATGGTGGTGCATGGCTTTAGTCCCAGCACTTGGGAGGCAGAGGCAGGCAGATCTCTGTGAGTTCAAGGCCAGTCTAGTCTACATAGTGAGTTCCTGGACAGCTGGGGCTACAGGGAGACCCTGTCTCAAAAAAGACAAAAAAATATTTACACTTTCAGTGTGTGTCTGTGAATGCATGCACATGAGTATCCTGGAAATTGATTCCAAGACTGTGCACATGATTAGCAAGAAGGTTAAAAACTCATTCAATTTTATGTCTTATAGGGCTTATACTGAGTTCAATATTGTATAACTGTATTAACTCAACTGTGAACCTGGAAACTTGCTCCCACTATGAAAGAGATGTACTCTTGTTCAGAAAGTTGTTACTGAATATGTCAGTGCTGTTGTAATGAAATGCTTCTTCTAAGTATGTGATTGTTAAATAAATAATTAACTGGGGAAAAAAGGAACCAGGACCAGAAGATAGTTCTATTTCTCATTGTTCAGATTTACTATTTATCCATCATATAGCTGTTTCCATCAGCCTTGACCCTCACTGGTTTCAAAGAAGTAAAGATGTCAGTAATGTCAGTAACCTGGATCAATTCATCTTCACTCTTGTGATACCAAGTCAAAGGCTAAGGAAAGATCAATACAGAATAATGTGATCTTACTACATCACTCTCCAGACTAGTTCTACTTCAAATGATAAGGAAGTGTAGCAGTGGTTGAGGAGATGAAATAGAAAGTTGAATTAAGCAATGTGTTTCTTGATAAACACTTCTAGATTGTTACTTCCAGAAGTATACAATGTAAGTGTTATCAGAGTCCTGGTTAAAGCCTTCTTGCTCCTTGGAGTTTTAGGCCAAGAGCATCTAGCCTGACCTTTGCTAATAAAACACATAATATAAAGACATAAGGTACTGGAAGAAGAAGAGGAGATCAAACAATCTACTTAGTTTGTAGTTGGTAAGGGTATGGAGAATGTTCTTTGAAAGAAAACATCATATGTTCTTAAAGAGTTTAGGTCTACAAGTCATTGATGAGAACGCAACAGAATGTTAACACCCTGGTGACAGGATGTGGTCTGTGTTGGCCGTGATGAAATCTGGATTTCTTAACTGCTAGTGTTATCTTGAAATAAAGCTTGATAGGGGATTTAGATAATCCTGAAGTTGTTCTTAAACCAGAATACTGAGGAGAATGAGTCTCCTAGTTTATCAGATGAAATGTGGACTTCTGTGATTTCACTCCTGTGATTCCCCCTTAGTTATGATTGCACATGCGTCCTTACATAACCATTTGCTTTATGTTAATGTTTTGAAGAGGATAACTTTTGGGGGATAAGATTTAAATTCAACATAATCCTAGGTGAACTTTGCTGAACTGCTTCCTAAATTCCATTTATATGTCATACCCCCAAAATGGCCTTGAATCTTTTGACTTCCTGATAATATTTTTCAAACCAATAATTAGACAAATGGTAACATAATTAATATAATTTGTCTATTAATAATGTCTATTATAATTTGTCTAGTCTCCATTCTAGTCTAATCTTTATTACCCAAAGTGAACCCATTCAATTATAAATCCAAATAAACACAGGGGAAACTATGCAAAGATTCTCATTGTTGACTAATTGAAAGCATCAAATCTCGGAAGGACCAATGCTAAAATGAAGCCAAGGTTCCTTTCTTTTGTGGACGTGTTGTGGTTCAGCAGAGCCATGTTAAGGAAGACTTTCACTTCTTCCTCAGGCGCCTGTGAAACTGCTCACAAGGACATTTCCGGCACTGTGAGACACAAGGAATATTGAGCTGCCACAAATGATTGCTTTTATTGATGGGCAGCTTATGTCATAATGTTGAAACAGCCTTAAATGCTTAGTTTCTCAGGGAACTGAGACAGCACCAGAAGTGAGAGAAGGAGCTTGGCTGGCATCCCTGCCGTGCTCGCATTCTTTAGACTTACATTTCCTTTACAGCTTTAATATGAAACTTGGCCAGTCTGCCCTAACTCCAAAGGTGTTTTTCCTATATCCCAGAATATGAAAGATGTACATGTAATAATATTAAGGAAATGAAATTTTGAGATTTTTAGGGAATCACAATAACATATAATGTTTGACACCATTTTGAAACACCTTAAGATGTTTCTTTGGGATTCCAACCAGACAAATGTCAAGAGATGTATCATCATCACTAGGAGATAAATGCTCTAGGGAATCAACCACACACAGAAACAAATAATATAAATGTTCAATCACTGAGTTTGATTAAAACTATAGCTAATTAATGAATATTTCTATTGGGTCCTAAATACTTGCTAAAGTCCCCAGGTCTGAACCACAGTTACAATTACAAAGTGTGGCTGATATGATGCTTTCAATTATGTCTTTGGCTTTTAGGATCTTTTACTTTTTTTTTTTTTTTAATAGGGTCCCCCAGTAGCCCCAGCCAGCATGGAACTCACTATGTAAACCAGGCTGGCCTCAGTTTTACAGAGATCTACCTACCTCTGCCTCTGTCTCTGGAGGGCTGAGATTAAAGGCATGTGCACCACACTCAGATTTTGGGAGCATTTTAACTTCTCTGTTCATGAATTACACCTAGATTCTCCTTTTCTTCCAGTTCTTTTAAACCTGTTATGTCTGCTTCGTTTTCCTTTTCACCTGAGAGACAATTTCTTTCAGCTGTAGCCAGTGGTATTCCCACTCCTCCCAGATTTCAGAGGCAAGTCAACCTCCTGTGGCAAGTAGAGGGTACAAACATTGACCAGAGAAAGCAATGCTTTGTAAGCCTCCTTGTATATGCAATGTTGAAGCCAGTCCAGCAGAGGGAGACAATTCCACTTGGCTGAACTCTGCAAAGTGAAACTGGACGGGGTCTGTAGAGAAAAACCTGCCAGATGTTGGAGAGTTCTGCCTTGTTCTGGAACCCCGATGGTAGGGTGGAAGGTATTTTCAAGGAGAAAGAACCATGTCTGAGAATACATCTGCATGAGAAATAGCATTGCTTGATTAGGAAACTACAAGTCCATTACATAATGTGTGGAGGGTTTATATAATAGCTTTAGACAGGAGCCAAGGAAGATCAGATTAGAAAAATAGCAGCAGATGGGGAGTGATTGCCTGAGCTGTGCAAGGCAGCTTCGACTTGATCTTACACATATCAGGGAATACTGGGGATGAGGTTGAAAGGCTTGGAACCAAATATATTTCCTGGTAAATCTTGTGGAGCATATAATGAATCTTCCAGAGATGTCAGGGATAAATATGACTTTACAGCATTATAAATGTCACAATTCAAAGCAGCTATGAATATATACTCTCCATCTCACATCACCAGTAGCAGAAGTGTTTGCGTTTAATTTTCACATTGCAGTTCCTCCATGGATGGTTGTCTGAATTCCCCAGTAACTGTCTTGATGGTCATTCTGGGATGTCTTTGGAGCGGTCAGGGTTTTCTGATTTCTTTTTCTATTCTTCGTCTTCTTGTAATTCTTCTTACTGCAAATTCTTGGAACAAGATTTAAAGCTGTGACCTTTTAAATAAAATAAGCATTCGAAAGTCTTCCTACAATTTAAATTCTGAGCATGAGCCAGCTGTTTCTACCTAGACATGCTGTAGAGTATGAAAAATTGCTAGAACAGTTTAGGATAGAACTATTTCCAATTGGCATCAAATGACGATATGTGAATTATGCTTTTTGTTCTTCAGTATTTAGGATGTTTTCCATCTCTTACAATTCTCACTGTGTCCGGGAAAAAATAAGAACCACCCTAGCCACATTTTGATGCACTTCCTGAAAGATTATCAGCCAAATCAGCCACACTCTTAGGGAGATGATGTGGTCCAACTTGTTCTCATAGCTTATAGTTTTATTTTATTTTCCTTTTGCTCTCTTCCAAACTATTTTTTACTGGCAGTATAAAAAATTGGACCCATCCATCCATCAGATATTATTTTGGAGCCGGTATCCATTTCATTCAGATTAAGTGCAGCTTGAACCGATCAGGGTTATCGAAGTAGCAATGTTTTGTCTTTTGGAAATGACTGGAAATGACTACATGTCCTCATCAGGGAATTTGGGGCCCAACTAAGACTCAGATATTATGATTTAATATTTATTTTGAAACTGGTTATCCTAAACTAACTTCCAGTTCATACCAGAGATTTGAAAGGAAAGCATAAGATTAGGCAACTCGCTTCAGTTAAATACTACTGTTTGATTGCTGGTTCCATATCTTAAACACATGGCACTTGTTAGTGAAAGAAAACATTTTCCTTCAGTGGAGACTTTGATGGTTGCTACTCTTATTATTATTTTTGCAGCAGAGGGCTATGTTATGTGTGACTAAGCCCAGAATCCTGGCATGGCCTATCATGGGAAGATGCACCTCCTATCAATCTATTCATACATAAGAGTTCATGAGTCTTTAGGTAGAGAAGGTGACAGTGAACATATTAGCTGACTGCTGGTCTTGCAGATAAGAATTACAAGAAAATGCCCTTAACCTTTGTAGTGTGCTTAAGCTAAACAGTGGTATTGCTGTTTTGATAGAACATCATACAGGGCAATGGCAGGAGAAGAAATATCTTAGGTACGGCCCAGAATACCAACTGTATTGTTTTTACGCTTGAATGGAATTTTTGTCTCAAATTTTTTAGGAGATCTGGAAAGAAGACTCATAAAGTTATGCTGAGCTAAGATGGCATGGTCTTCTCTTGAAGGTCTATATATTAACTGTAGTGCTAGCACTTGCTTGCCTAATTTGATTTTTCTATTGCTGTGATAAAACACTGACCAAACTAATTTGGAGAGAAAGGGTTTATTGCATCTTACACTTCCAAGTGACAGTCCATCAATGAAGGAAGTCAGGAACTGAAGCAGAGATCTTGGAGAAGCACTGTTTACTGGCTTCCTTTCCCCTGGCTTGCTTAGCTATCTTTTATACACAGCCCAGATTCACCCCAAAGGTGACACTGCCCACAGTGGGCTGGGCCCTCCTATGTCAATCAGCACTTAAGAAACTACCTCACAGACATGATCTCAGGCCAATCTAATGGAGGAAATTCTTCAACTAAGGTTCTTCCCTCAGTTGATGTCCCAGATGATTTTAGTTTGTGTTAAGTTGACAAAACTAGCACAAGGCTGGGAGGGTAGACTTTTTTCTAAGTTACAGCAATGTAAATAGAAATGATGGAATGTACTGGGACATGTGGGACATACCACCAGTGAGGCAGGACACGTGGTCACAAAGTCCACTTTCATTTGGAACAATGGCCAAGCTGGGTGGCCCAAATGGTCTATAATTCCATGGGACAGGAAGGAAGGAGAATGGTACCCACATGGAAACCATCAGGAGCACATGCCTTGGCTTTGGAGGGATGGTGTTGTGACTGAGATGGCATAGAGAACCCCCTTCTCTGACCATCAGTGGCTGCTGTGGAGGAAGAAGCTAGTCACCTTAATTCTCTGTTAGGACAGGGTAGAGTATGTGTATGTGTGTGGCAGAGTCAGTGGGATAAGGCTGTATGGGGGAAGTGGGATGAGGGTGAATGTGGAGGGCATGGGGATGAGTATGTATGTGTGTGTAATGAGGGTATGCATGCGTGTGATGGGAGGGGTGAGTTGAGAGTATGTGTGGATGAGGAGTGGGACAATGGTTAGTGTGCCTGGCAGAGGAGAAGGATAAGGGTAATTATGGGAAGGAGTAGGGTGAAATGTGAGCTCCAGGAAGTCAGTGAACTGTTGTTGGTAAGCTACGTGTTCTGTACAACTATTCAAGTGTACAAAAACTGGGAAACACACTACTTTATGTGAATTCATGTGAGCAAGTTACAAGTGTGAACATAATTACTCTCCAATCCTCCAATCTCATTCCCCAAGCCTTCATCATCCATTTGAGGTGCATTTGGGACAAACCCTGACACCGTCTTCTAAGGGCTGATTCTCAGCACAGACTGAGACCTTCTTCACCAGTAATTCATGAATTAGGTGAATCTGAATGACCTTTGAAGCCTCTAATAGGGTAACCCAGACACCCTTGGAGACAGTATCTCAGTAAAATCATGTTCTAACATTTTCTTGCCCAGGACTTCCAGATAACAGCCTGCTAAGGAGAAATGAACATGTATTTGGGAGAAGACAAAGGTCACTCCTCTTAAAAGCCATTCTCCTTATCAAGATCCCTAACTTCAGTTCCAGTCTCCTATTCTGGAATTCACTGAGCCTATCTGAAGCTCTGTCTGCTTTCACACAGTGTGGCCCATTCTTAGCACATTCACGCCTGAATTCCTCTTGGTTCTGTTTCGTAGGTAGACTACCCCTCCATTCTCCTGCCCTGCAAAATTTAGCATCATTTTTCATTCCTGCCTTAAAACTTTTCATATACAAAAGATAAATATGTTTCCTCTCATTTGTGGATTGTAGATTTTATGTAGATACATGAAATCATTTATGCATATTTGTCACGAAGGTAGAAGTTGTCTAACATAACAAAGAGGATTGAGTGGAAGAGGATGGGTGAGAAAGGGAGAGTAGGAGGAGCAAGGGGTATAGTCAAACTATATTATGTATTGGAATGAACTTGTCCTTATGAAAACAAGTACCATATATAACGAATACACGCTAATTAAAATGATATTTTAAAGGCTTTTAAAAACCTCTTTTTTGTACATATCTATATTATTCCATTTTAATGACTATTATGAAATTCCTGAGACAAGCTAAGTTTGTAAAGATTTGAGGCTCACAAAAAATTCAAGACATGGCACCAGCTCTGATGAGGACCTCGTGGCAGATGGAGTCACAGGGTGAAAGCATGTGTATGGGAGGAAAAGCTCACATCTCAAGATAGTCAGAGAGCAACTGTGGTCCCACAGCCCTTCCAAAGGTATACCCCTATGACTTAATGCTATTCCACAGACCCCACCTCAACATGTCATAGTGAGGATCAAGTGTCTGACCCACGATCTCTTAGAGGATAAGCCAACTGAACAGTACCCAAAACACAAGATGCCCTTAAGCCAATCTGGTAATTCTGCCTCAAATGGAATGATGGGTTGCTCTGTATTGTCACTGAACCCCCAGAATCAGAGCACACATTAATTCACTCTTGCGCTAGTGTGATTCATCCCTGGCTCCATATGTCACTGTCACCTCCACATGTTCCTCTGCTATTTAGAAATTTAATTTCGTTTCTCATTCCTGGATAATCCAGTCCAATCCAACCCCCTTGTCAGGGTGGTTGGTTCCAACATAAGAAAATAGAATTCCCACCATTTCTTAGTAAAGAACCCCAACTGCATCTAAAGTCTGCTCAGATCCAGTACATTTTCACATCAGCATCGTCACTGAGCTGATTCCCCAAGCTGATTGCCCCCTACCATGTCTCCCTATCAGCCTTGCTAATTTCTACTACCAAGAGAGGCTGATTTTAATTCTCACCATTGTGATAAAGAGTAGCCTTGAGTAGCTAGCTCCAAGCTATACATTTTTCAGCTCATAGTGAGCATGCAATAAATATTTGAATTAAATTATGTTCTGCCATATTAATTCCAGTCTCTCTCATGTGTGAAAGCATTGTCCTTTAAACGGTGGTATAAGGATCTTGGGTTTTAATAAATGTTTCTGAATTGGATTTACTGACTTATGTGTTGGAAATATAGACAGAACAATTTGAAGCTTTAAGCCTGTGCTTGCTCATGGTCTATCAAAATCATATTTAAACACAAAAGAAATTTATGCAAAATGTTTTCCTGAATAACTTATCTGAGAAGAGGAGAATGGATGTCATTACCTCTTGTGTTCATTAAACTCTATTAAGAGTCAAGACAAGCTCTTTCTTTAACTCTTTTGTTGCTTGGGATTGAACCCTGGTCCTTGCACATGCTAGCTAAGGGTTCTCCCACTATAATATACTCCCAGTTCTGATCTGTCATTTTTACTTTTGTCTTTTAGCAATATTATCAATATTCTGATATGTGGCAGTGTGTGGCAAAACAGTTAAAAGGATGGTCTCTCCCTCCCTGGATTTGTGCATTTGAATGAAGAACTGAGTAGTGTAAGAGTGTGTGGCTTTGTGTCACAATGAATACTGCTGGGAAGTGCTGGGCGAATGTACAGAGGGTTATCAGTGGTACAAACACAACCAGAAATGGGCTTGCAGGGAACTGAGCTTGGAGATGGCACTTGAAAACAAGGGTGAGATTTCAGAGGGATAACTCCCCAGAAGAGCTGTGCTCACTCCATATGAATGGTGAGTCAAGTCATTTCCTTTTTCATCTCAGTATCTCTTTCTCTCTTTCTTTTAAATGAGGCACATGTGTGAGATCACTTTTAGGACTACTTTCAGGATCCCAATATAGGAAAGTGAAGGGGGTTCATGAATCACATAGAATATATAGAAAGTACAACTGACCACAATAAAATGAAGGGCCAACTGCATCTAGGCAAAGAAGCTGATGGGAGTTGGGGTAGATTCCTATACCAGAGCAGACCTTGAAGAAGTAGATAGTGTCTTGTGCTCAGGATGTTCCAGATAAACTTTTATTTTTTATTAATTTATTTTAAAGTTAATTTTATTAGCATACAGAGTATTGCTCAGAATGCCATTTTGATACATATATTATTATAATTAATATTTTGGACTGGGATTTAAAAATAGTCAAGAGTGGCAAATAAATGTGTATGCTATGTGGAAAGGAGAAAATGTATCGGGATAGATTATCAGCCTTGTTTTGAAGAGGTTACTCTTGTAAGATAGGCCACACTGACTACCGTTCCAGTGCTCAGCAATCATGTTGGGCAATGGCTCCTACACTGGACCCTGCAAATGTAGAATGCTTCCTTGTAGGACATTGCACTGGTTCAGCTCTGCCCTAGATTCCATGGGAAGTTCATAAAACATCCAAGAGTGAGACCGGAGAGGAGGAAACACTTGCCCTACCCAAGATATCGTTGGTTTTATGACACTTCAAACTTTCTAGAACATCTCAAAGAAAGTTACCAAATAATTTTTAAGTGAATCTATTCCAATTTAGGGCAATTAAAACACAAAAAGTCACACTCCATTTTTTTTTTTCTGTAAAGAGCAAAATTTTCAATGTTCACAACTTCTCTGAAAAACTTTTTTTTAAGAACAGCTCTGAAAATAGAACCTCCCCAGGAACTCACATATCTTCCACCAGTCACATCCCTGCCATGACTTGGACCAGCACTGTGTCTTGCCCCTTGGTGTTACTCAAGAGCTGTTGCACTGGCCAGGACCCCTTCACACTCTTTTCCCTTTGCTTCTTCTGTCTTTACTGCTGAGATCTTCTGGTGCTTTCCAAGGACTAAGATCTAAAGTCAGCTGGTGGGACACAGATCGATAAGGTTGGCGTCTTGAAGAGAAACTGCCTATTTGGCCTTAGTTTTTTAGAAAATAAATACATATTTCTAGATGGTTATACCTTTTTGGACTCAACTCCCTCTTGTTATGTAAGAACTTGGAGAAAGGAGTTTCAAAGTCCTTTTAAACAAGGAATGCCTTAAATCAAAAGGACTCAGAGTCTACTTTTTATTTTATTGCATTTTCACAATTATTTGTTTGTTTATTCTTGTGTGTATATATGTATGGGACCCCCAATGTTATCACGTGTGTGTAGGTCAGAGGAAAACTTGTGGAAGTTGGTTCTTTCCTTCTACCGTGTGGGTCCCAGAGATTGAACTCAGGTTGTCAGACATGATACTAAGTGCCTTTACCCACTGAATCCTGTTGCTGGTTCTACTTTTTTTTCTGGATAAATCCCAGTGCTGTGTGACTTTTCCTGAGAAGATTGGAACAAAAATCTATTTGTCCAGATAGAGCATCAATGAGAGACCAAAGAAATGATTCCACCTGTCTATCTTCGTGAACCTGTAAATTCATTGGGGTTACCTAAAGGAATATGGGTGATGGTTACTTATGGAGCACTGACAACTCGAAAACAACTGCATCACTGTTAAGCTGACAACAGCACGGAAGATGACTCATGAAAGTTGCATCCCTGGAGATCCCTATATGACTACAGGTAGCAAAGCTGATTGGACAGTCTCTCTTCTCTCCAAAAAGTTTTATGCTTATATAACCTCGGGGAGAGACCTTTTGAATGTTATAAGTTTCAAGAAATTCCTGAGACTTGTATTTTTTCCTCTCTTTTTATTTCTTCTATCTTAATTGCTTCCCTCCTCCCTCCAGGAAGAAATACTTCAGTTTTGAAAAAATCACTGCACAGGTGCTGAATCCCTACACCCCAGATGTATTAGTTACTTTTCTGTTGTGATAGAAAAACCATGACCAAGGGAATTTATAAAAGGAAGAGTTCATTTAGCTTATGGCTCCAAAGGGGCAAGAGTTCATCATGGTGGGGAGGCATGGCACCAGAGGTGGTTGGAGGAGGAGCAGAAACTAAGCTCTCACGTCTTCAACCAGACACAGGAAGCAGGGCAAAACTAGAGATCTGCAAGGCTTTAGAACTCTCTAAGCCAGCCCCCAGTGACGTGCTTCCTCCAGCATGGCCACATCTTCTAAGATCTGCCCAAACAGCACCACCAACTGAGGACAAAATGTCCAAATACTTGGAGCCTATGGGGACATTCTCATTCAAACTACCACACCATATGTGTTGGACAGCTTTAGTGTCAACTTGACACACCTGGGTTGAGAGACCCTCAACTGGGGAATTGCCTCCAAGGACTGGCCTGTGTCCATGTCTGTGGGGGCATCTTCTTGACTGTTGAGTGATGTAGGAGGGCCCAGCCCACTGTGGGTGGTGCCACCCCTGGGCAGGTGGACCTGTGTTGCATAAGAAAGCAAGCTAAACAGGTGGCCAGGGGAGCAAGCCAGTAAGCAGCGTTCCTCCATGGCCTGTGCTCCAGCTCCTACCTCCGGGTTCCTACCCTGAATTCCTACCTTGGGCTCCCTGATGAACCGTGACCTGGGAGATGTAAGACAAATAAACCCTTTCCTCCCCAAGTTGGTTGTGGTCAGAGTGTTTTGTCACAGCAATGAAGAACAAACTAGGACACCATACTAACTCAGATTCGGGAGAGGAGGTGAGACACATTGTATGTGAGCAAAGGACAAAAGAAAACAGCAAAACAAAAGTGTGGCCCACAATCTCCCCACTGCCTTGGATTGCTGTCACCTTTCTCTTCACCGTAACATTGCTATTTCACAATACATTGACAATTTGACCACCCATCTTCAACCACATGGAACTTCAGTTTTCTGTTACATTTGGCTCACCGGAGATCTTAGGAGATAGTGACTCACATGGCAGGTCCCCCACCCAATACATCACATCTACATAGATTCTTCAAATTAAAGTCACTTCCCTCAGTCATTATTTAGGAATAATATTTTTCTCAAAACACTAAATGATACAGCAAAAGCACCAGGACACTATGAAAATAAGACGTGTTTACCTCACATGGATATCACCAGTTTTGCCTCCCTTTCTACAGCTGACATTACTAATATAGCCTTCATTCATATGAATATTGAATATGTACTTTGTACTCAGACTAAATCAGGCTCTGGCAAAAACAAAGTATTCAGATAACGACTGTACTGTTAGGAAGTTAGCATTGAAAATTTTCCTGTTGTGCTTAATACAACCTCAGAATCCTTCTGAACACAGGGCTCGGGCCGTCCCACTAATTCCCTAGACTGGTAGTGAAGAAGTCCAGTATCTCTGTTTCCTTGTTAAGTACTGCACACAAACTCCAGCAGAGCTCCAAGTTAAATTGCATGTGATCTGAAGAAGGAGGAATCTAATTCTGCCCTGGGAAGTCAAGGAAACCCCTGAAAAGAAAGGCAGTTTCCAAGAAACCAAAGGAATGATAGAATCCCACAGAGCAGAGTCAGAGACTCAGAAGAGGAGGCATGTTGGGTGGGGTGTTTGTAGGAGCAGAGCCCAAGGCACGAAAAGGCGCAGGCACTGTTCAGGAGCTACATGTTGCCAACCCTTGGGCTTTGGCTAGAGGAAAGGTTGGGTTCCACTGTGTAAAGCCTGCTATCCTTTCTGTAGAATTGGTACTGTATCCTGGTGATAACTGGGGACCTGGAAGAGCACTTTAAGTCAAGAGATACATTCAAACCCAGCACGGAGGCAGAAGAGTTTAATACTTGGGGAAGCTAAGTAGTCTATCTATGACTCCCTTCTCTGAGGGTCTGGGCACACCAGCTCTTCCTCCTGTGCCTCAGTTTCCTCATCTGTGAGGTAGAGGGAGTACTTTCTCTCCCCTTGCTGTGATTTCTGGATGAGGTAACTTCCAAAAACTATCTAGAACATTGACTGGCTTGTGACAGCCATCTGCATGGGTTATTTCTATCTGAATGGCTCTGTTGTAGCATTTGGAAACTGCAACACAGAAAAATTAAAGCAATTTGCTCAGGACTTCAGTGCTATTTATCAGTTGAGCCTAGCGCTCCATCCATTCCCCCCAAACTGCTTCGAACATGATCCTTGTCAAAACTTCAGTCCTCAATATGTTCTGGAAGATATATTCTTGCTTGTTTAAGTAATGAAGAGGAAATTAATTCTTTAAGAAATCCTTTGCTGTTTCTGTCTCTCTCCATTTCCTTTTAAGATGCCACTTCCTACACCATGCACTTCCACACTTTCGTTCTTTTATTTTAAAGTATGCCGTTTCAATTTTCTGAAACAGTGCGATTTATCATAATGTACATAAAATAAACAACACTTAGCAGAAACTCCAAGCGTATTTTCTGGCAGAAGTCTCTCTTCTTCCTAAGCACAGGGAAAGAGAACTCTGTGGAGCTTTAACACACCTACACACTAACAAGTGAATTTATCATATGCTGTGAGGAACCAGGCCAGCTCTGTAGGAAGCCTTGCCTATGATAAAAAGAATAAAACACTGGAGATCAGCCAGATCTGTCCAGTTGCTGCACCAGACCAAGGTATGTCAGGTTTTCAGTGCTTACCACATCTGGAAAATAAGTATGTTGGCTATGAAATTGTTCTCACATAGATATTTCTTAGATCTCACTATGTAATAACCTGTATATGTTGTTTCCAACATGAATCCAATAGTATCTTCAGTCAGAAACAAGGACCCTTACTACCACTTTGTGCCAAAATTAGGCAGAATCTGCTTATCCACAAACTGATCAGAGCTATCTTCTCTAGAGATGGCCTTCCATTAGGAGCAAGAGAAGCAGCACAGAACAACAGACTGGCAGTGTTAAGTATAAATCTTTGAGCTAAAGGATGTAGAAATTCGGTACATACTGACCTTAGATCGCTAATAATTTTCCCTTGTTGTGGGAAACAATGGACAGTCTTATCTAAGATGTATTGGGCATAGGTACATATCCCCTGTGCCCCAATATTTTATAGTGGAAAGATGTTATGGGTGAAATGGAGGGTAAAATTCCAAGAAGAGGTGAATTCCATCTAAACTGCTATACCAAATGGTACATGGAGTGTCTGAAATACCCTGAAGTGTCAAGGGTGCAGTTAGTTTAGTTGATAGATGGAGGTCCATACCCAGGAGTTGGTTTGAGCACAAATACCATCAATGTCAGAGTACCACAGAGCTCTGTGGTTCATAACTCCGGGCCATGTCAGAGTTTCTTAATTTTTTCATTGTCTTTGAATATAATAAAAAAGGAAATACAATGTATATCCGGTCATGAGCAGCAACGTTGACTGCACATCTATCTCTATGGATATTTAAATAGTGGCTCTGCCTATGTCTCACTGAGATCAAAACACAGAAGGAGAACAGCACTCTGGAAAACTTCCCAGCTGTTACCCACAAACTCTCATGGGAAAGTTCCTTGTCTTACCATGAGCCTGTTCTTCCTGTTTCTGAACTTCCTCTAAATGAGTATACAGCATGCCTCATTTTGTGCCTGTTTTTCCAACAACATTCTATCACTGAGATTTCTTGGTGCTGTTATATGAGGAAGCAGTATGACCTTATTCATGAGCTCATAATATTACTATGTTAATTTTACATACAAATTTATATGATAATCTTCATCTGAAATAGCTATTTTCATGACTGTGTTCTTTGTTGCTAGTGATAGTTCTTGCCTTAAAATTTGTATTGGCTAATGCTAGTTAAGTATTGGCAGAAAGGTCACTATTCAAACTGATGTAGGATCTTTCTCTCTCTTTTTCTTTCTCTTTGAAATTTATGAAAATATATAGGCACAGATTTAAGAATGGTTTCATATCAAAGCAGTATAAATAAAAAGGCAGAGGCAGGCAGATCGTTGTGAGTTCAAGGCCAGCCTGGTCTACATAGTGAGTTCAGGTCAGCTGGGACTACAGGGAGACCCTGTCTCAAAAAGACAAAAAAAAAAAAAAAAAAAAAAAAAAAAAAAAAAAAAAAAAAGAAAGAAAGAAAGAAAGAAAGAAAGAAATGCAGTCACCTCTCAAAAACATTGTTAAATTCAAAAGACAAAGAGAAAACTCTTAAGCAGACAGATTAAAAAGGTCATGTGGCTGAACATGATGGTGAACGCCTTTAATATCAGTACACTTGAGAGGCATAGACAGTCCGATCTCTCTAAGATTGAGGACAGTCTGGTCTACATAGTAGAATTCCAGTTTAGCTGGGGCTACAGGGAGACACTGTCTCAAACAGATTTTTTAAAAAGCCATGTGTGTAGCTGGGCTTGGTGGCTCACAACTAAAATTCCAAATCCCAGCACTCAGGAAGGAGGCTGAGGCAGGAGGTTTGCCACATATTTTAGAGCAGCCTTGGCTACAGATGAGATCATGTCTCAAAGATTCAAGAGGCAGGGAGGGAGGGACAGAAGGAGGGATACAGGGAAAGGGAGAGGGAGAAGGAAATGAAGAGGGAAAAGCATAGAGGGGAGAGAGAGAGAGAGAGAGAGAGAGAGAGAGAGAGAGAGGATAGAACAATATACTCTCTTCACTATTTCTTTTGATAGAATTTTATGACAATGAATTGCTTGTTTTTGTTGATTATACAATCTTTATGTCCTATCTACCTGTAAACCTGTCATTCTCTTGCTTTTTCTATTAAAAACTTGAGCTTCTCCTAGCAGCCATGGTTGCATCCACAAGATGAAGCCAGTAAATATTCTAGCACAGAGGGGGAAGTTCACTAGCCCCCCACCCCAGCTGAGGAGTTGTAGATAGTTGATGGCTTCTGGGGAAGAGAGTCAGTTTTCTTTAAGAGCATGGCTTCTGGTTGGTTGATCATGCTCCAGTGGATGGCCCCACACTTAGGAGTATATGGGCACAAACTGGACTTAAAAAGTGAGGACATAAAGTTGGGGTAGGGGTAGATCTGGAAGGAGTTAGGGAGGGATGTGAGGTGAATATGATCAAAATTCACTGTATGACACTCTCAAATAATTAACATTAATTAATTAATAAAAATATTTAAACACTTTGAGCATCAGTCTTTCTGCTGTCCTTACAGGTCAGATGTTATTTACACATGGCTGCCTTTAAAGACTTTCTATTTTGAATTTGACAATGTTCTTATGAGATGCCTAGTTTTGCTTTTTTTAAAATATCACTTGACTTTGAAAACATTCTTGAATTTATGACTATGTTTTTTATAATTTTAAGAAGATCCTTAGCCGCCGTTTCTCCATGTTTTCGGTTGCATTCTCTTACTTTTTAGATACCAATTACACACAAGAAGCACCTGGACTTGGTCCCCCTGGAGGCATATTTTCTTTTATTTTCTGTTGTCAATTTTGTGTGCCTGCTTTGATATAGGTATTTTCTCCAGGCCCTCTGTTGTCTCGTCTGGTTTTCTGATATGCTATTACACTGCTCTATTGAATTTTTCATGTTAGGATTTTATTTAGTTCTAGGATTTCTGTTCACTTCTTTCCCACAGGTCTTAACTCAGAGAAACTAGTCATTGTTTTCTTGAATACATTAATTGTCATTCTTCTAAAAATCAGTGTTTGATAACAGCAATGTCATCCTGAACTGTGGTCTCTTTCTATTCTGTGCATTTTCCCCTCATACCTCCTAATCACTTGGTCTAATTTCCCTTCATGGTTACCAAGTTGAATGACAGGCATTAGCCGTGAAAAGCATTATGGGAATCTGGAAGGTTTTCATCTTCCTGTGGGGTGGACTTCATGCACTTGGCAGGCAGACAGCATACAGGCAGCTAATCCTAATCCAATCTGCAGTTGTCATGATTTAGGCTTTGTGGGGCTTGTATATTTTCTTCTTGTTCTCATTGGACAGAGCTCTTTGGGGTTCTCAAGTAGAAGCGGGGGTTATTTGCAATGACCTGACCTCTTTAGTAGGCCCAACTCCAACTTTAGCCTGTCTAGTAAAGTGAGACTGCTCATATTCCCACTGAGTTTTTCACTCTCTCAGCCAAGCACTTTTTGTCAGGCTCTAGTGCTTCATCTGAGCCCTCTTCTCCCCACTCTGCCCCAAGTTCCTGCAGCACTTACAAACTAGAAGTACCTGAAGAAGAAATGGGGTCATAGTAGGGGCTAACTTCTTTGTGCCTTTCATATCTCTGGGTTCGTGGCCCCTCAAGTCCTCTCCACATTGATATTGATGCCTGTGCCCTACGGCACGGTTTATCAAATGCCTTGCAGGATGATAAAAGAAGAATATGCAAGACAGAACCACACCAGTTCCATCAAATTTCCAGCTGCCCCACCCCATGCAGTTCTCATTTTCCTGGCATCTTAATTGTTTTAACTCTTTTCCAATGGCTTTAAAATGAGTTACCATTTTATCTTTTCTTCAGATTAACCAGGTGCTCTAAGTGAGATTATTTGTCTGTAAAAGCTTCTCTTTCACATGTGGGGGCAATCAACATGTGCAGGGGTGGGGATGGTGTATAAAATATAGTAATGCACAAGCACCACCCCACACCAATTAAAGGAGAATCTGTAGATATGAACGTGCATACTTTATTTAAAGGTCCCATACATGATCCTCAAAAGAAGGAATACAAATGATCCTAAAAAATAATACAAAATTATAATAAATATATAAAAAGTGTTCAGTATCATCTGCTATTAGGGAAATGCAAATCAAAGCTAAAATGAGATACCATCTAACCCAGGTAGAATGACTATTATAAAAAAAACCCAAATATAATAAATGCTGACAAAGAAGTAGAGAAAAGAGAATTTTCCTAAAATACCCGTGGAAATGTAAATTCATACAACTGCTTCTGAAAGCATCATAGAAGGTCCTCACACAGCTAAAAATAGAACCACTATAAAATTCTGCTATAGCATTCCTGGGTATGCATTTCAATTAAATAAATCAACATTCAAAAGAGATGGCTTCATATTTGTGTTTATTGTGGTACACTAGTCACAACTGCTAAGATAGGACACTAGACTAGGTGCTTAGCAATGGATGAATGGAGAGAGAAAATACGATCTATGCATATCATGTGAATAAAATGGGGTATTATTTAGCCATGAAGAAAAACATTATGTCAGTTGCAGGAAAATAGAAGTAGAATATAATATTAAGCAACATACGCCACTCTCAGAAGAAAAACAAGCATCACATGTTCTTTCTCATATGTAGAAAAAGTTTTAAACTCCACCATGACTTGGAAAGTATGAAGGGTACCTTTAGGGGTGGGGGTTGGGAGAGAGAGAAAGCAGCTAGAATAAGGGGGAAGTGGACATAATCAATGTGTGAAACATAATATACATGCCAGAATACAAGAGTGAACCTCATTAACTTATACAATTTGTATGTTACTAACTGTAATAACTTAACAATTGAAATTAAATTAAAAATTTAAAGCTTCCTGGGCCAGGTTCTTTCCTGGGTAAGTGTGGCCATGTGCCCACTGTGCCTTGACTCCCCCAGTCTCATTTACCCTCCCAGCTCTCCCATCCTGTCTCTCCTCTTAGCATGGGCCTGGCCTATTTATTCTTTTGGCACCCCAGAGCTCTGGACTGCCCTTTTGGCTCAGGCTCTCCACTGCTTCCTGACCCTTTGTACCCAGACCAACCCAATTCCTAAGTCTAGTCCCCTGGAGCCCTCAGGGCCTATTTCTCCTTCACATCACCTCTGAATTTCTGGGCAGCACAGCCACCAGCTTTCAGGGACTAGCTTCTTTCCTGGGTAAGTGTGGCTGTGTGCCACTGTGCCTTAACTTTCCTAGCCTTGCTCACCCTCCCAACTCCCCCATCCTGTCTTTCCTCCTAACGTGGGCACTGGCCCATTTCTTCTCTTGGCACCCCAGAGCTATGGACTGCCCTCTTGGCCCAGATTCCCCACTGCTTTGTAACACTTTCTACCCAGACCAACCCAGTTCCTATGTCTAGTCTCTGGGAGCCCTTGAGGCCTGTTTCCTCCCCAACCTTGCCTTTGCATGCCTGAGATAGGCACTGGTCCCAGACTAGCCCAGCCCCCAAAATCCTGAGGCCAGCATCTTTCCTAGAGGGATCAAGACCTTAGAAGAAACCCTGAGAGTGCCTGATCCTCATCAGACTTGGGCCTCTGTGGGAACTCCTGAGCAGCAGGACAAAAGCCATCTGACCACTCCAATATAAAATCAAAGGAGAGAAACTGAAGCCTAGACCAACCAACTCTTCGTGCCCAACAAGTAAATAACAAAGACACATAAAGTTTACAAAAAGAGCAGACCTAAACTCAACAAAGAAAGTCTTGAGTCTCACACAAGAAGCAGAAAGTACAAAAGAAATCTATATGTCAAAATCACTGTGAAAAAATAACTACATGAAAAACCCAAATAATATATCCCCACTAAGTACCAGCAGTCCTGTGGAGGAGTAAAACGACAACCCCTAGAGATAACACAGGACATGGAATTCAAAAGAACAGTTATAAACATGATAAAAGAATTCAGTGAATTTAAAGAACACACAAAGAAATCAAAGAACTGAAAGAAGATAGGGACAAATTGCTGAATGAATTCAGAAGAGTTAGAAATATTGAAGAATACTCAAGCTGAAATGAAGAAGGAAGTGAACACTCAATACTCCAGTTAGAAATGGCAGGAGAAAGCCTCACCAAAAGGATGAAAGAAGTGGAGACAGAATATAAAGACTGGAAGACAAAGTGGACAAATTAGACCAGTCAAGCAAACATGAAAAATTTAAGAAAACACAAGAATGGAATATGTAGGAATTGTGTGACACCATAAAAAGACCAAACTTACATATCATAGGCATAGAGGAAGGAGAAGACTCTCAGGGTTGTAGAAGAAAATTTCCCAAAATTAAAGGAACACATGCTCATATAAATACAAGAAGCATGTAGAACACCAAATAGACAAGACCAGAAAAGAAACTCTCCACGGGACATCATAGTAAAAACACTAAACGTACAGAATGAAGAGAGAATACTGAAAGCTGCAAAAGCAAAACAAAAAGTCACATATAAAGGAAAAATGATCAAAATTACAGCTGACTTTTCGGCTCAAACTATGAAAGCCAGAAGAGGCTGGACCAAAGTATTTCCAGTACTAAATGACCACAGATGCCAACCCAGATTACTTTACCCAGATAAAATGTCTATTACAGTTGAAGGGAAAGAGAAATCTTCCATAACATAAATAGGCTGGAAGAATTCATGTCCACAAAAGCAGCCCTTCAGAGAGTTCTTGAACCAATGCAAAGAGATGAAGAAAGGAATGACTATACCCAAGTGGTAACAGAATGAAGGAAATGCACAGCTATACCAAGAATGTGAACAAAAATAAAAATGACAGGAATCAATACACATCTTTCATTAATAACTTTAAAAGACTGAACTCCCCAGTCAAAAGACACAGACTATGTGAATGGATTAAGAAACAAAACCCATCTTTTTGTTGTCTGCAAGAATCTCATCTCACCTTCAAGGACAGAGACTACCTTAAGGTGAAAGGATGGAAAAAATATTCCAAGAAAATGACACTAAGAAATAAGTTGCAATTCTAATATCTGACAAAATAGAATTCAAACTAAAACTAATCAGAAAAGATAGAGGGCCATTTCATTCTGATGAAAGGAACAACTGACCAAGAAGATATTACAATCATGAACATATATTCACCAAACTCTGGTGCACCAAACTTCATAAAAAACAGTAGTACAGGACTTTAAGACCCAGATTGATCCCAACTCATTAAGAGGATGGGACTTCAGTAACCCATTGTCTCCATTAGATAGGTCAACAGGAAAGAAAATCAACAGAGAGACATCCGAATTAAACAATACCATACACCAAATGGACCTAACAGACATCTATTGAATATTCCACCCAAGCACCAAAGAATATGCTTTCTATGAAGCACCCCATGGAACTTTCCCCAAAATCAACTACATACTGGGGCACAAAACAAGCCTCAAAAAATACAAAAAGATTGAAATAATTCCATGCATTCTACTAGACCACAATGCAATAAAGCTTCAAATCAACACTGGAAGAAAACCTAGTAACTGCATGAACACATGGAGATTAAACAACATACTCCTGAATAATGAATGGGTCAAAGGAGAAAATGGGTTAAAGAAGAAATTAAGAAAGAAATAAAAGTATTCCTGGAACTAAATGAGAAGGATAATACAACAAAACAAAACCTCTAGGACACTTTAAAAGCAGTCTTAAAGGGAAGTTTAAGTGCCTACATTAAAAAAAATCAGAAAGAGTACAAATAAATGACTTAACACTGCAACTCAAGACACTTGGAAAACAATAACAATTGAATCTCAAAACCAGCAGAAAAGAAGAAATAACAAAAATCAGAGCAGAAACTAATGAAATCGAAACCAAGAAACCAATGCAGAGAATCAATGAATCCAAGAGCTGGCTCTTCAAAAAGATAAACAAGATTGACAGACCACTAGCCCAGTTAACCAAAAGAAAGAAAGAGCACCTCCAAATCAACAGAGTCAGAGATCAAAGCAGAAACATCACAACAGATACCAAAAAGATCCAGAACATTATAAGGGAATACTTTAAAAACCTATATGCTGCTAAATTTGAAAACCTAAAACAAATGGATGGGTGCCTGAAAGCATGGGAAACATCAAAACTACACCAAGAAGAGATCAACAGCTTAAACAGACCTGTAACAAAAAGGAAGTTGAAACAACAATTCAAAACCTCCCGAGTAAAAAAAAGCACAGGACCAGATGGATTTACAGAAGAATTCTATCGACATTTAAAGAACATCTACATCCAATACTACTTAATTTATTCAAAAAGTTAGAAGTAGAGGGACAACTTCCAAATTCCTTCTATGAAGCCAGAAACACTCTAATACCAAAACCAGGTAAAGATACAACCAAAAAAAGAGAAAACTATAGACCCATATCCTTAATGAACATAGATACAAAAGTTCACAACAAGATACTTTCAAACCACATACAGACACACATCAGAAAGATCATCCACCATGAGCAAGTCAGTTTTATACCAGAGAAACACAGATGGTTCAATATACATACATCAATAAGTGTCATAAGTCATATAAATGGACTCAAAGACAAGAACTGCATGGTCATCTCAATAGATGCAGAGAAGGCCTTTGACAAAATTCAATATGCATTTATTTTCAAAGTCCTAGAAGGAACTGGACTGGAGGGAACATACTCCAACATAATTAAAGACGTATACAACAAACCCACAGCCAAAATCATTCTAAATGGAGAAAAACTGGAAGCATTCCCATTGAAATCAGGATCCAGACAATGCTGTACACTACCTCTACTCCTCTTTAACACAGTGCTTGAAACTCTTGAAGAGCAATAAGACAAGAGAAGGAAATTAAAGTAGTAATTGGAAGAAATTAAATTATCCCTTTTTGCAAACAATATGATGTCTAAGAGATGCCAGAAATTCCACCAGAAAGCTCCTAGAAATGATTAACACTCTCAGTAAAGTGGCAGGTTACAAAATTAATCCACAAAAGTCTGTAGTCTTTCGATATACCAATAACAAGCAATCAGAGAAAGAGTACATGGAAATAATCCCTTTCACAATAGCCTCAAAAACAAAAAACAAACAACAACAACAACAAAACCCTCAGAATAAACCTGACCTAAAGACATTAAAGACCTGTACAATGAAAAATTTAAATCTTTAACGAAAGAGACCGAAGAAGACTTCAGAAGATAGAAGGACCTCTCATGCTCATGGATGGGAAGAATTATGTGAAAATGACCATCCTACCAAAAGCCACTTATAGAGTCAATGCACACCAATCAAAATCCCCATGACATTTTTCACAGAATTGGAAAAAAACATCCTAAGATTCATATGGAAGCACAGAAAACCTTAGATAGCCAAAGGAACCGTGAGCACTTAGAGCAATGCTGGGGGGATTACTATACCAGACTTCAAACTGTTTTACAGAGTGATAGTCATAAAATCAACATGGTACTGGCACAATAATAGGCCCATAGATCAATGGACTGGAATTGAACACCCAAATATGAGTCCTTGCAACTTCAGCCACCTGATGTTTGACAAAGTGGCCAAGAACATTCACTGGAAGAAAGACAGCATGTTCAGCAAATGGTGCTGAACATACTGGATCTCCACCTGTAGAAGAATGAAACTCAACCCCTATCTTTCACCTTGCACTAAAGTCAATGACAAATGGATCCAAAACCCCAATATGAAGCCTGAAAATCTGAAACTGTTAGAAGAAAACATTGGCAATAACCCAGAAGATATAAGTATAGGAAAGGATTTTCTAAACCGGATATCTATTGCTCAGGAATCAAGGTCAAGAATCAATAAATGGGACCTAATTAACATAAAAGGCTTCTGCACATCAAAACAAGCATTGAAGGAAGTGAAGAGAAAACCCACAAAGTGGGAGAAAATCTTCACCAGAAACACATCTGACAGAGGTTTAACATCCATATATAAAGAACTCAAAAAACAAAGAATCAAGAAAGGAAGTAACCCAATTAAAAATGGGCTAAGGACCTGAATAGAGAGTTCTCAAAAGAAGAAATAAATATGGCTAAGAAGCATCTTAAAATGTGTTCAACATCATTAGTAATTAGGGAAATGCAAATTAAAACCACTTTAATATTTCATCTTACCTGCAAACCGCATACAGACACACATCGCAAAGATCATTCACCATGATCAAGTAGGCTTTATCCCAGAAATGAAGGGATGGTTCAATATATGCACGTCAATAAATGTCAATAATCATATAAATGGACTCAAAGACAAAAACCACATTGTCATCTCAATAGATGCAGAAAAGGCATTCAACAAAATTCAGCATACATTTATGTTCAAAGTCCGAAAGGGAATTGGAATGGAGGGAACATACCTCAACATAATTAAAGTTATATACAACAAACCCACAGCTAATATCATTCTAAATGGAGAAAAACTGGAAGCATTCCTATTAAAATAAGGAACCAGACAAGGATGTCCCCTATCTCCACTCCTTTTCCACATAGTGCTTGAAACACCTGCTAGAGCAATAAGACAAGAGAAGGAAATTAAAGGAGTACTAATTGGAAAAGAAGAGGTCAAACTATCACTTTTTGCAGATGATATGATACTATAACTAAGAGATCCCAAAACTTCCACCAGGAAACTCCTAGAACTGATTAACACTTTCAGTATAGTGGCAGGTTATAAAATCAATCTACAAAAATCAGTAGCCTTTCTATATACCAATAATAAGCAATTGGAGAAAGAATACAGGGAGATGCTCCCATTCACAATTGCTGCAAAAAATATTAAAATACATTGGAATAAATCTGACAAAAGACATCAAAGATCTCGACAATGAAAATTGTAAATCATTAAAGAGATTGAGGAAGACAACAGGAGATGGAAGGACCTCCCATGTTCATGGATTGGAAGAATTAATATTGTTAAAATGACCATCCTACCATAAGCAATAAATAGATTAAATGCATTCCCAATCAAAATCCCCGTGACATACTTCACAGAATTAGAAAAATGCATCCTTAAATTCATATGGAGGCACAAGAGACCCCAGATAAACAAAGCAACCCTGAGCACCAAGAGCAACGCTGGGGGGATTACTATACCAGATCTTAAAGTATACTATAGAGCCATAGTCATAAAAACATAGTCATAAAAACAGTATGGTACTGGCACAAAAACAGTCACATAGATCAATGGAACATCATTGAAGATTCAAACTTGAGTACATGGAATTTCAGCCACCTGATATTTGACAAAGGTGCCAAAAACACAAAATGGAGGAAAAAGAGCATCTTCAACAAACAGTCCTGGCAAAACTGGATCTCTACCTGTAGAAGAATGAAACTAGATCCTTATCTTTCACCTTGCACAAAAGTCAACTCCAAATGGATCAAAGACCTCAATGTGAAGCTGGAAACCCTGAAACTATTAGTAGAAAATATTGGTAGTAAGTAACAGGATATAGGTGTACAAAAAGATTTTCTAAATTGGACAGAAGTTGCTCAGGAACTAAGGTCAACAATCAATAAGTGGGATCTCATTAAACTAAAAAACTTCTGTCCAGCAAAAGAAACAATCAAAAGCACGCCTTTAATCCCAGCACTCGGGAGGCAGAGGCAGGTGGATCTCTGTGAGTTCAAGGCCAGCCTGGTCTACAAAGTGAATTCTAGGACAGCTGGGGATACAGAGAGACCGTCTCAAAAAGGCTTAAAAAAAATAGATGGGCTAAAGATCTAAAGAGAGAGTTCTCAAAGGAAGAAATAAAGATAGCTAAGAAACATCTCAAAAAGTGTTCAACATCTTTAGTAATTAGGGAAATACAAATTAAAACCACCCTAAGGTATCACCTTACCCAAATAAGACTGGCTAGGATCAAAAGAACAAATGATACTAAATGCTGTCAAGGATGTGGAGAAAGGGGAATGCTCATTCACTGCTGGCAGGACTGCAAATTATGCAGCCTTTATGGAAAACAGTGTGCAGAACTCTTAAAAAACTAAAAATGAACATACCATATGACCCTGTTATACCACTCCTTGACATATACCCAAAGGACTCATCCTATTGCAGAGACACTTGTATAACCATGTTTGTTGCTGCTTTTTTCACAATAGCTAAGATATGGAAGAAACCTAAGTATACCTCAACTGACAAGTAGTTAACAAAAATATGGTACATTTACACAATTGAGATCTATTCAGCAATAAAGAAAGATGAAATAATGAAACTGTTATACTAAGTGAAGTAACACAGACTTGGAAAAACAAATGACCTATGTTCTCCCTCATATGTGGATCCTAGCACCAAATCCTTATGAGTATGTATCCAGACATAACTACAGAAACCAAGGTAATGAAAAGGAGCCAGGGAGGTAAAGGAAAACAATGAACTTGATAGAGAAGAACAGTAGGAAACAGGTGTTAATAAGGGAGATATGGATAAAAAAGGGGGTGGGAGGGTTGTACAAGGAAACTTGGAGATGAAGGGAAAGAAGGAGCTCAAGAGAGGATAGACCATAGAAGGGTATTAGTAAGGGAGAAATGGGGAAATCATGGTGGAAGGGTTAGACAATGAGAGAGATAAATAATGCCTAACTAGTTTTTTTAAAAAAAAAAAAAAAAACAGAGGGAGGAGAGCCTGGCCTACATAGTGAGTTCCAGGACAGCTGGGGCTACAAGGAGACCCTGCCTCAAAAAGAAAAAAAAAAAAAACAGAGGGAATCATATTAGTCCAACAACCTGCTGACAAGTTATACATACAATTAGCTCAAGGAACATAATATATGTCTACTCAAGGTTTATCTGAGATCATTTGGTCTTTGTCCAAGCTTTATCTGCATAGCACATGGTCATTAAAAATAACAGACTGGTGGAACTAACCTTCTTGGATGCTTAATAATCACGCTTTGAGGCCTATACTAATTTGGTCAGAGGGACATAAAGGACAATTTTTGCTCTTTGTCTTCCTAGGTCAACTAAAGTCCAGGTTATTATGAGCATCTCTCAAAATGTCCTGTAACTATGGTGAATCACCTGTCCTCTTGATCAAGGAGGCTGTGGGAACCCCACCAGATGGACTTGAACCAGTGTCCCGTCTACAAAGAGGAGGTTCTACAAAGAGAAAACATTTCCACCATGCTTCCAGGTGAAGACATCCACGATCGAGCAGGACCTTTGACTTATCTTCACATAGATGGAACTGGCAGAGTAAAGGAGCCAGGGGATCCTCTTAAGCCCATGTGACCCTTGAGGAACAGACCCTGAAATGACCTTAAGAGTAAAGATAAATTAGTTTATGTGGGCCAACTGCATGATCTTAAACACCCAAAAGAAAAGTATAACCAAAGATTAAAGGGATCAATATAATTCTTTAAGAGTCCATGTATATAGCTGAAGGTTATATAACAAGAAACAATGACAAATAGGATACCTACTTTTGAATTGTTGGCTAGAGTGACCCAAGAGACTCTCAGACAGTAACCCAGCATAGAACTGGGAAAATGAACAGCAGACCCCAATCTTATCTAAAGAATGTTGGCAACTGATTGTTGCTAGATGAGGAAGAGTTGATTTTCCTAAACAAGGAACTCTAGGTAGGCTGACTAGATTTAGTGGATGGACTTGCACTGGTTAATGGCTGGGGGCACTGATAACATAGCATACAGTAACAGAGATGACAGAGCATATGGGCTCCAGTGGGGAGGGGGGGAGGCTATGGGAGGGTGCTATTTGGGATACAGGTATAAAAATGAGTAATATTGTTTAGGATGTTCTGTATAACATACACACAAAAAAAATCAATTAATAAATAAAATATGCAAACAAAAACCTGACAAAAAAATTAAAAAATTAAAAATTACCCCTTTGTTATATCTTGGAAGGTAGCCATGGGCATACATAAACTGTACAGGGTAGACTGGGTGTTTTATTTTATTTTTAAAAATATTTCATTTGTTATTTTTATTTTATGTATATGAATATATTGTCTGCATGTATGTAAGTGCACCCTTATTCTGTAGTGCCTGCAGACATCAGAAGAGGGTATCGTATTCCCCCAGAACTAGCATTACAGATGATTTTTAGCCTCCATGTGGGTTCTGGGATTCCAACCTGGGTCCTCTGCAAGAGCAGCCAGTGCTCTTAATTACTGAATTGTCTTTCCAGCCCAATTTTGTTTTTAATGTATATTTTTAATTGAGCTTTTGTATATTTCATAAAAACATCTTAATCATCTTTATATCCCCTTCTCCATCGCCACCCTTTCATAGCCCTCCCACTGGATTTCATGCATTCCGTCATATATGTTAAGGCCTATCAAGTCAAGTTAGTCTACCCAGATGTTCCTCAGTACAAGTTCATCCATTGGGGTCTAAGCAGTCTATCTAGAATCTCTCCCTTAAAGAACATGAACTCTTCCTCACCTGGCAGTAATCAGCTGCCAATAGTTCTTTGACTAAGGTTGGGGCCTACTGCCCATTTCCCCAGTTTTATGCTGGGAGTTTGTCTGATTGAGTTTGCATTGGTCTTATGCAAGCTGATACCATGGCTCTAGGTTCATATAAGCAAGGTCCCAGGAACCTGTAAGACTCTCTTTTCATATCTTTATGCACTTCCTCTCCTGGCTCTTAAAATCTTTCTGCCCCCTCTTCCTGAGCCCTGGGTGGGTGAAGTTTAATATAGGACTCCTATGCAGGGACCCACACTCTACAGATTCTTATTCTGTACGCTTTGGTCATTTGTGGCCTTTTGTGTTCATTACTCTCTGTTGCATGAGGGAGCTTCTTGATGAGAGTTGAATGATGTATTAGCACTCTCTCTACTCCTTGTTCCATCATGTTCCATGAGCCTTATGTGAAGAGGTTCCATTGTAGATGTGTCACTTTGGGTTGTGTGTGATCAGTTGTGGAACTTTGTAATAGTCTCCGTCTGTTGCAAAAGAAGCTTCTTTGATGACTTGAACCAGTGTCCAGTCTACAAATATAAGAATAAATATAAGAATCCATATTTATCATATAGTAAGAAATTGCATTTGTCTAGTAAGTATAGTAAGAAATTGTATTTGGCTATATTTACAGTGTCACACAGAGTTCCATCCCATTGAGTAGGATTTAAGTCCAATTAGGTAGCTGTTGATTATCCTGAAGATAATAGTACCACTACTGTATCAATACAGGTTTGCTGTTCCAGTTATTGTTGTGGTTATTAGGCTTTAAAACTGGGGTTGGACCATCAACTGATGTTCTCCCTTAGCATCTTGTATAGTGTCCTCCAAAACTATGAAAACTAGCTTTCAGGGAGGGTTTCCAGGTCTAATAGTTTGAGAGTTTCAGGTTTCATATTGAGGTCTTTGATCCATTTGGAGTTGATTTTGAGCAGGGTGCTAGATAAGGATCCAATTTCATTCTTCTGTTAGTGGAGATCCAGTTTTGCCAAAATCATTTGTTGAAGATGCTGTCTTTCCTCCATTGTGTGTTCTTGGCTTTGTTTGCAAATGTCAGGTGGGTTTAATTACACGCACTCATGTTTGGGTCTTCAATTATGTTCCACTGATCTATATGTCTGTTTTTGTACCAGTACCGTGCTGTTTTTATGTCCATAGTTCTGTAATCGATATTTTATATTTTTGAAACACAGAATTAGATGATATAATACACACAAAATCTTCACTGGCTCCTTCAAATTGTTTTAAAACATTTATATTTTATTTTTATTTCATTTTTATTTTTAATGCATAAGTTTGCATGTATGTATATATACCATGTACATGTATGTATGTGCACCTCATGTGTATGTATACTATGTGCTTTTATATATGTACACCATGTTCTTGTATGCATGTGATTCATGTGTATGTTTGTACACTTTGTACATGTATGTGTGTACCATATGTGCATGTACTTATGTGCACCTTATATACATTAAGTATGTATGTATTTGAACAGTTGTTAGTCATCATGTGGGTGCTAGGAACTGCACCTGGGTTCTCTGCAAGAGCACAAGTGCACTTAATCCTTGAGCCATCTTTCCTGTCCTCTCCTCCATGTTTATAAAAGTTATAATCTTCTGACTCAAAAATACTCAACCCACTATGTCACTGATAGAATCTCTTCCCAACAACCCAGAGTCTTTTTTAGTCATCTTTAGTATTACACCTTCTACCTAGAAGTATATATATTTTTCCTCTATGTTATATAATTTCTAAGTATATATTGCTATACATACAGATGTATATAAGCACAGTGCATATATGTATATATACACCATCACCATTGCAAACCAATTTTCCCTTATATTTTCTAAATAATAGCTGGTTATATAACAATTATTCTTCTCTGTGGGAAGAGATCTTATATTTAAGATACTTTATTGTTATAATATTTTTGTGAATTTTCCTATGGTTTATTAGATATTTAATTCTATTATTGGAGGGATATTTTTTCCTTCTCTAGCAGATGTCTTTCTGAAACAATTTTCTGTTTTAATACATTGGGTGGAAAGTCTAGTTCAGTATTCTTGGCAGTGTAAACAGAATCCTTAAAATGTTAACCATTTTATTGAATGTAAATATTATTGATACATAAAGTCAGGAAAGCAAGAGTTCTTGTTTACAATAAGAATTGAAATGTCAATAATAATAATGATCTTCCTTTCATTACCTTTTTTCAACCCCCATTTGCTTTTTTTATGCCTTGGTGCCCTGAATCTTCACTGGAATCACTTTCAAATTTGCCAACAGCTTCCACTTGCTCACTGGATTTCCCAGTCATTCTCTTACTGAAATTATCTGTTGCCTTTGGCAGAACTGATCACATGCTCACTGAAGCATCCTGAGTTACCTTCTAGGAGTATTTGTTCAGGTTTTCCTTGTATGTTCTCCTAGATCATTCTTTATTGCCCCTCTTACTTTTGAATGTCCACATCTCTCATTACTTATCACCATAATTTTCCTGAACTTTACATCATTAAACTGACATCACCACCACCCCCTTATAATGTATCCTCTATACTGCCCAGGACAAAATGGAAATTAAATTCCATGGGAATTTCCTGATGAGAGAAACCAGGTGGAACTCAGATGACAGGAAAGAGGATGGAAGGGCTGCTCTCTGATGGCTGGTGCTAGACCAGTGTGAGGTAAAGGGGACACCCACAGCATCTTCTTGTGGAAGAGAGCATCAGATCCCCTATACTGGAGTTACAAGGGATTGTGAGACACTGAACATGGGATCCAGGGACCAAACTCTGGTCCTCTGCAAGAGCATCAAGTGCTCTTAAGCACTGGACTGTCTCTCCCTGTCTCTTGTTATTTCATGTCATCTATACATGTGTGTCTTTTAGTATCTATATTAAATATAGGTGCTGAATGAGAGAAAACGTGATATTTGTCTTTGTGAGACTGATTTACTTTACTTAATATGGTTATCTCCAGTTGCATTGATTTTCCTGCAAATGACATAACTTTATTCTTTATGACTGAAAAAGCCTGGGTGCATATATATTCTCTTTATCCATTCCTCTTTTGATGGACAGCTAAATTGACTTTGTAGATTACTATTGCAAGTACTGCTATAATAAACACTGTATTAGTCACTTTTCTGTTGCTCTTACAGAAACACCATGACCAAGTGAACTTATAAAAAGAAGAGTTTATTTGAGCTTATGGTTCCAGGGGAATTACAGTCCATCATGGCCAGTAGGCATGGTGGCAGGAGGTGACTAGAGCAGGAGCAGAAAGCAGAGCACTCACATCTTCAAGCAGGCACAGGAAACAGGGGAGTGACTAGAGATCTCACAGGGCTTAAGAACTCTCCAAGCTTAACCCCAGTGTTCCACCAGTATGGGTCCCAAAACAGCGCCACCAACTGGGAACAAAATGTCCTAATACTTGGAGCCTATTGGGGACATTCTCATTCAAACCACCATAACACTGATATGCAAGTGTCTCTGTGATATGTTGACTTGAAATCTTTCTGGTAAATACTGGGGAGCTTTTGAGAACCACCACCCACGTCACACATGACTCTGAGATGATGAAGTTTGAAAAATCTCTTACCTCTCAGGATCTGACTGAGCTCTGAAGTGGCTTATATAGATAAGTAGTGTGAGACCTGTGTTCTCATATGATACTCTTCATACCTGGGTATCTGGAGAAGCCTGTGTTTCTGTGTTTCTGTAACAGAACCCCAAATGATACCTGTGTTCATCCACAGGGCTGTAATTTGGATCTGGATAAAGCCTTAGCCCCCAGTTTATTACTACTGAGAGGCAGAGAAATCATTAAGAGGAGGGATCCAAGGTGGGATTTCAGGCCATTGGTAGCACGCCCTCAAAGGGATTGTGGGACACTAGTCTCTCTTTCCCTCATTTCAGTCAGGAAGCAAACAATTTGCTCCTCCATGTGCTCCCAGCTTTGATTTGCTGCCTTACTGTGGTCCCAGAGCAATGGAGTAAACCAGTCATGGCCTAGAACTTTAGAACTGTGAGCCTAAGCAATCCCTTTATAAGTTATCTGAGGTGTTTGTTTTCACAACAGAAGGCTGAGCGACCAGTTGGCTTTAATGAAAGAAATGGCTTCTGCTCAGCCCTGGAGCCTAGGAAATGAGCTTCTCCTCAACCCAGGAGCTCAGGCCTCAAGGTAGGCCTCAAGGTGGCATTTATTCTTATCTCCTCTTTCTTCTCCTATCTTACAAAGGATTCTTTTTTCTTTTGTAATTAAGAGAACATTCTATCTTTCACTGGTAAGTTCTTAAAGAATATCAAAGCATTTTCCACATGTAATCTCAGAAATTGTTCTCAGTTCTGTGGCTGGCTCCCACCAGGAGCTGCTTAAGGGGCTTGCTTTCCACCCACCAGTTCTCTGGTAACCTGGCTTCTCTCTCCCTCTCCTATCAGCTCTGACTTTGTTGCTTCACTTTTTTTTTTTTCACCTCAAAGGAATCTTTATTCTTTAAGAGGAAGGCATCTAAGTGTTCAAATATAACAGTTTCTTTAGCAGAGAGGTGAGCACTCATCTATGGATATATTTCTGTGCCTTTATGTAATATTCTCATAAACTTTATCTCTTATCTGATATTACCTGCATTTTGACAAAACTTATTTAAGTTGCAGAAAGGTTTAGAAAGATTCAAAAACTTGTGAAGCCAGAGAAAATAGTTCAATCACCTCATATAAGCCCATTCCCAAGTTACAATTGTTTAAAGCAACCTCATTTAAATTCTACACTTACCAACTTTTTCTCCCACTTCCTGAGCATGTTGACCCAAATCCTAAAAATTATGTTAATTTACTTTCATATATTTCACTGTATTATTCTAGACAATAATGATTTAAAGAGAACCGTAATACCATTATCATGTTTGAGATTAAAATGGGGGAAGGGGATTTACTAATTAATTTTTTAAATCCTGGCTACTTGTACTATATAGAATACCTTAAACACTTATTTAAATCAAGAAGCATAAGAACATAAAGTGTAAAACATCATGAACATTGTTACTAGAGATTGATATCTTTTGGATAATTTGGATAAGATGAGTTAATCCCAACTTTGGTGTCTCTAATCAGAACATATATGGTTAAAGTTACTTTGTTAAACATCTGAGAATCCTGAGACTGTTATAGACCTTTAATCTAATCGGTTGGTCTCAGTAGTTTTCATAGAAAATATTCTGAATAAAGAGAAAAATATTTTTTTAAAGAGTAAAAACACTTGAATCTTCGAAACATGAAAAATATTTCAAATAATTAGGGATTCTGAGTGAGCAAATAATCATGATATAAATGAGATTAATGAAATAATATTCTCATTTGTAACTTTATTAAAATCAAGATTGGCATTACTTTATCATTTATGAATATATCAAATGAAATGTTAAAAAATCAGAAACAATTTAAATATACCTAACTATAAAAGGGTTTAAGAAACAAAAGGTAGAAAAATTATTCAGTTACTTGGGGTAATTGTCAATGTAGTTGAAAATGAATGAAATAATAATTTCCATACCAAATATCCAACCAAGGTTTATATTAACCAGTTGTCACAGAAAATATTTGTAGGTTAGATTTTATTATTTTAATTTGGTCCTAGATAAGAGCCATAGATTAATGATTAGATTAACTATTCTTTTTAAAAATTCAAACTTAGTTGAGACATGGTGTGATATGTTGATAGATGTTAAATTGTGTAATGATCAGATCAGATAAGTAGTATACTGATCATCCCAAGTATGTGTCATTTCCTTGTGGTGACAGCTTTCAAAGTCTCCTAATGGCCCTTTAGAGATGCACAGTGCGTTGTTAAGCATTATGTCTCTACTGTGTATTAGGACAGCAAAACTCATTTCTCCTATGTGACGGTCACTTGGTACCCTCTGACCAACTTCTTCCTGTCATCCCACCTCCTTGACCTTTCTCAACTACTTTATGTTTCTGTAAGATCAGCATTTTTAGATTTCTGAATATTTTATTCTTTCCTCTTTATCTGTAGTTTATATAACTTTTATTATTGAGGGGGGAAACTGCATTTTCCTCAGTGTGGATTTTGTTCATTGAATCCTGTGGTGGCATTTGAAATAGTCTTTTGTTTCCTAACTCTTCTGAATATTGACAGGGGAAAGACCATTGTCTTTATTTGTGTCTGGCAGAAGATAAGGCCAAGATGACTTTTTGAGATAAGAACAACTGTTGGTAATTGCCCTAATCTATTACTGTATTAGGAATTAACAAATGATGATCATACATCATTTCTTCTTCATTTATTACCCAAACAGCTTCTTATATAAAAATAAACTTTCCCTCAATTATCTGATTTCATTGAGAAACAGTTCATGTAGAAGATAAACCCTAGCAAGATATAAATGACTATTTTTAAAAATGAAACATACATTTTCAAAATAACTGTTTTCCTCTGGGTCTGGTATCACTCTGGGTCTAGTTAGGGTCACTGGGATATTTGTGCACACAGTACAAATTTACATTAAATGTATGTTTTTCTTCCACAGGAACAGCTAAGTCTCCAGCTCTCTGGCTACCAGCTGGATGCCCTCTGGTTGATTTCAATTCTGGCATCCAGCACCAATACTGACCCTAAAAGTTAAGGGCTCAATCCCAGAAGATGGTCCCATTTCCGGTATCAATTGCAAGGCACAAGTTACCACCTGTTACTTCTAAACAAATGGTTATAAATCAGGAATTCCCACAACTCTTTATGCTTGATAACTTGACAGAATGGCTCACAAAACCCAGAATAAGATTTTGTGTACAGTTGTCAGCTTCTTATAAAGGGCACAATCCAAAAACAGCCAAATGGAGAGGATGTTTAGCAAGGTGTTAGGTGGGGGTTGCTTGAAGAGTCTTTGCCCTGTCTGAGCACCAGGATGTTACCCTCCCAGCATGTTGATTTGTCCACCAATATGGAAGCTCTCCCAACATCATTGTCTGAGAAATTTTAATGGAGGTTCCACTATGCTGAAGGACTGGAAGACCACAATTAGAAAATTGGAAATATTCACTGACTTTTGCCTAAAACATAGGGGTAAGTGGATAAGTTTGAGAAGGCACTGTGGAAAGTCTTGGAGAACTGTGTAAAGCCACTACTGTTTAGACAAAACTCTTGATAATGGTTCTGATAATGTCCTTATAAATTTCATACAAGTTTCTTTCTTTGGCAAAATCCAGCCCACTGACTGATTTGTGTTTCTCCAAATTTACATACTGAAGCCCAAACCCTGATACTTCACAATGAGACTGTATTAGAAAATAGGGCCTTCAAAGAGGTAATAGTTTTAAAAGGTTATCATGTGAACTCTGGTCCACTAAGACTGGTGTTATTATTTTTAAAAAGTAAAAGATGAAAAAGGAGAGAGAGAAAGAGAAAGAGAGAAAATGTGTGTGCATAGGCCAACACCACATGAAGAGGATCAAGAAGCATGGAGAGAAAGCAGAAGTACTGCCAGCTTGACCTTGAACTTTCATCCTCCAGAAATGTGACTTGTTAATTTTGGCTGTACAAGCCCATCAGTCTATAATGTTTTGTTGTGGAAATCCTAGAAAACTAATATAGAAAGATACCCGGAGGTATAGCTTCTATTATTAGAAGAGAGGGTGGTCATAACTTGGAAGCAGATAACACAAAAACTTTTCATTACATAGAATTTGCCAAAGCTGACCAATAAGGTTGTGTGTGTGTGTGTGTGTGTGTGTGTGTGTGTGTGTGTGTGTGTGTTTGTCGCTGTTCATATTGCTTCAAGATTCAACATTATGTTCTAATTAGTTCATTGACAATTTCATAACATGGGACATTTCTCAATGAGAATGTTTCTTTATAGGTGATATCTACTGTCATGTTACAGAATGCTTTAGTCTCTTGAATACTTATAAGAATATACTTTAGGCAGGATAGCTTTATAAAGAAGTGTATTTAGATCTCAGTTTGGGAAGCATAAGGTTCAAGATGAGGCAGTATCGTTGACTGGGCCTATGATGGGGGAAGGCTAGCAGTAGAAGGTATTATGTCTGCAGTATGTATGGGAGTAGATCACACAATACAGGAAGCCAAAGTGCAACTCAGAGATCACATTTGCTCTTTTACCAATGCTTCATTTAAAAATAATTCTCAGAGCTGTGGGTGGGTGAGGTTTAATATCGGAGTCCTATCCAGGGACACACACTCTGCAGTCTCTTATTCTTTAAAACTTGGCCAATTGTGACCTTTTTTGTGCATTGTACTCTGTTGTTTAAGGCAGCTCTACTGGTGAGAGTTGAGGACTGCGTTAGTTTTCACTGTACCCCCTGTTCTGCTATGTTCCCTAAGCCTTAGGTGTGGAGGTTCAACTGCAGCAATGGTGGAATAAAGCAAAGGACGCATGCCAGCTCAATCAGACAAGGGGCCAGAGTGGAGCAAGGGAAATGTAGGTGGGTTGGCTCTAGTCTAGGAACTGTGAGAGACTGATTACCATTGGGTGAGAGAGAGTAGGCCTAACTTATGATCTTTAGATAGGCTGACTAGACTCCAGAGATTGACTTTGCATGAAGGACATCTGAGTGCAAATACTTGACTGGATAGGACTTAACATATATCGTGGAATCCGTGTGGTCCAGTGGGGAGGAGGGGCACAAATGGGAGAGGGGTTCTAAATTTGATTAAGAACTGTTGTATGAAATGTACAAAAGCTCAACAAATTTTTTAAAACACTCTCATACATAATGAGGGTCTTATAAACAGGAATTTAATCTCCTTCAAGAACAACTCCCAGAACTGCAGATCTCCTAGCAGGCCTTCCCTCAGTTTCCGCAACTCCTCAGAATGCTATATTGGGAACCAAGTCTTTAATATAGGAACTTTTGGGGACACACAGAACATTCAAGCCATAGCACATGATTACATTAATCCTGAACAGTTCCAGTTACTCTGGTGTCCCTTACTAAAGAGTTCTAATTCTTTACGTAGCTCACCAGGGAACAGCCCTAAAACATTTTTTTTTTTTTTTTTTTTTTCCATAGAGCAATTGAATTCTGTCTTTGTTGACGTCTTCCAGTAGAGAGTAACCTGAGGACAAAGATTATTTGCTTATCTCAAATATTAATAAGCTGTTTCTATTCTAAAAAATAAAAATAAAAATCCAAACTTTCCTTAAAAATTATTCTGAACTAGAGGAAGGCTGTCTATCTGACGAGTTTATATTCATACTCAGATGCCAAGGAACTCAGAAAGTAAGCGACTGTGACCAGTAATAGTCACATATATAGAGATTAGAAATGCATGTGAAAACGTCTCAATGTCAATTGCCTTAAAATGAATTTTTCTGTATGAAACTGTGTATTTTAACTATAGGGTTTATACTTAGTACAAAATTGTATAACTAATAATTCAACTGTAAACCTAAAAATTTACAGCCAATTTTGAAAGAGATGTATCTTAGCTCTGGAAATTGTTATTGAATAGGTTAATGCTGATGTAATGAAATGCTTCTTCTAATTAAAAATAAATAAATAAATAAAAATGAAAGCTCAAAAAAATTATTCTGAACTTAGCTGCTTAAATCATTCTTCAGAAACATGTTTTCTGCTGCCATAGAAGCATGGTATGCTAGGTTTAACCAATTCTCATAAATCTTAAAACAACTCAAGGAAGTTTGCATATATATTGCTCTGCTTTTAATGTGGAGCTTTTTTTTTTTTTTACATGTATGAGTGTATTGCCTGCATGTATATAATGCCCATGGAGGTCAGAAGAGGGCTTCAGATCCCCTGGAACTGGAGTTATGGTGGTTGTTAGCTACTATGTGGGTGTTGGGAACCAAACCCAGGTCCTCTTCAAGAGTAGGCAGTGATCTTAACCACTGAGCCATCTCTCCAGCCCCTTATTGTGAAGCTGTTAGAAGCCAGTCATCTATTCTATTATTTATCCCAAGGCATCTTTAGTGTCTTGCTCTGACAACATTGGCCCATGTGGGTTTGCTATTTCTTAAATCAATTATGGTAACTAATAGGACTAAAAAAAATTGACATTCTGTAGTAGTTTGGGGTAGGTTGACAGGGTCTTACCATTTTTCAAATATACTCCATTATCACTATGCCCTTTTTCTTTTCTGGATTGAATTATGTTCACTAAAAAGATCTGTCGGCCTTAAATCTAGGTACCTATGAATGTGACTTTATTTGGAAACAATGTCTTTGCAGGTAAGGTTAGTCTGAATTAAGGGATGGTATAGACAGAATACAGAATATCTTGGAGAAGACACAAAGATACAAACTTGTGAGAAGAATGGAAGCAGAGATTTAGGCTGTACATGGCAGCTGCAAACCAAAAAACAACAAAACAAAACAAAACAAAACAAAAAACACCAAAAAATACCAGCAACCACCAGAATCGAGAAGGAAGAGAAAAGATTCCATAGTCAGTTCAGGCTGCTGAAGCAAAACACCATGCAGTAGGTGACTTAGACAGAAACCACTTATTTTTTCATAGTCTAGAGACTGAAAGTCAAAGACCATACTGCCACAGGGTTAGTTCTTCACGACAGCACATTTTCTGGTCTTCACTGTCTGTCTTCTTGCTGTGCCTTCACATGATGGAGAACAGGAAGGAAGACAGGTAGCCAGCTCCTAGCTCTTCTAAGGCACTAATCCCGTTCATGAGCATGACCTAGTTGTCTCCCAAGAACCACACATTTTAAAATCAGATTAGAGCTTAGAGTTGCCACATAGAATTTAGGGGGAAATAACCATTTCATACACAACAATCCTCTAGAGCCATTACATCAGGGTACTGACAACAGCTTTATTTGGAGCTTTTAGACTCCAGGTCTGAGAGAGAAAAAAACAAATTCTGTTTTAAGCCCAGCAGTTTGCAGCAACTTGTTATGGCATTCAAGGTAACTAATATTATTGTTGATTTAGTTCCAATATCTATTCTTGTTTAGATTTGTTTATTGAGTAGGGATTTTTATCTTTTCTGTGTTTTGTTTTTGTTTTTGTTTCTGAGACAGGGTCTCCCGGTAGCCCCAGCTGGCCTGGAACTCAATATGTAGACCAAGCTGGCCTTGATTTTGCAGAGATCCACCTGCCTCTGCCTCCCAAGTACTGGGATTAAAGGCATGCACATCATACTTTGCTGTGGGTTTTATCTTAATTCTTTTGAATTCATTGACTTATACTTTTATCATTTTCTACCTCTTAGTATTCTAAGCACTTTCCTGAAGAAATGATTATACCTTTCTCGTAGATGAGTAGCTAATACTTCCACCACAGACAAGTCAGTGCCTGAGCCAAATGAAGGTAAGTTCACCAAACATAAGCAATCCCTTGACTTTCTGACACTTTCTGCGTCACCTGGAGCAATGTAGTTTCATCATTGCCTGGTCTGGGAGGAAATTCCGTGCACTGTGAATTCACCAAGTAAAAGCAGCTTCAAGCCTGTAGCAAAGGCATGGCATGAGTATGGAATGTGCAGGAACATTGGGAAAATTCAGTCTCTCCTATTACAATCTTGGTTATTAGTATTCTTTCCAAAGAAACTGCGTAAAGAGATTGGTTCTGCTGTGGGTATGGTTTAGATACATATTATATGTTTTAAAAATCTCTGTAGCCAATAACCTTTTAAATATATATTTTGTCAGGTTAAATATAAGTGAGGTAATCTGTCCCTGTCCTGGAGGCCTCAAATGTTTTTGGTTGTCTGCTTATATGACATGGAGTTTGGATAATCTGACTTGTCTTCAGGTTCACTGAACTTTTTGAAACTCACCCACAAGTCCAGTGTGATGGTTAAAATTTTTTCCTTAGCTGGTCAAAACTCTGCTAGCTCCCTGTCCCAGTAGACCCTCAGAAACCCGCTGACCCTTCCCATGAGTAGCTTCAGCACTTTGCTCAGAATTTAGGATCCTGCCAAATAAGGAGCCCTTCTATTTCTGGGCTCCTTCTCAAGGTCCCCTTTCAGCAGGTACCCTGACCCCACTCCCAGACACTATAGTATTCCAATGTCTGTTTGTTTCTCCCTTTCAGACCTGGCTGTGTACTGAGTCTCCACTTCCTGGAAGAGCCCAGTGGGGCTGTGGGGCTCACCTGTGTGTCCTTCTCAGTTGTGCAGGATGCTATTTAGAATCCAGAGCACAGTCTTCACCCAACTTCACAGTGGTTTCCACAGTACTAGTATGTCTGGCATGGACAGAATTGAAACTCTGGGCCACATACATTTTTAAATGTGTCATTCTCATTTTCCTCATTGTTGAAAGACTGTGATTTAATTTTTAATGCTGTGCATGAAATGCTTTGCTAGACATTTTCACTTTTTCTTTTAAGATGCATCATATCATACTGTATTAACATAAAATACTGTGGCCTTTGCATTTAAAACTCTTGAGCTGGATCAAGGCACATTTTTGCCTTAATGGGCAATTAATATATTTAAGATAATTTTTCCATAGTTCCATGAAGTTATGTTATGTTATGTTATTAAGTTATGTTAATTCTTCATAATTCTATCATATAAACTTTCCACATTCTCTCTTAATTTCATTTTCATTGACTAATCAGTGGCAAACTATGTTGTTTAAAAGTTTTTCAATCATTACTATACTTTTCATAAATTTTGGATGGTTTATAGTTATTGTTTTACATATTTTGGTGTTGTTATTGGTCAGATGAGTTTATATGAAATTATATTTTCTTCATAATTTATGTTTTTATTAATATGAAGTAATTTTTATTTGGTTTAATAACTTTTGCTTTATAGATTGATTGGCTAATATTAGTTTTGCTATTTTGCCCTTTTAGTTTACTTTTGCCAGATAAGTCAAATTCTTTTAACTTAAAGCGTTAAGCTATTTTCATTCATCCATATTACTAGCCAAATATAGCTCAGTTTTATTGTGAAAACCAATCTGAGTGCCTTTGTCTTTTGATAGATGAATTCAGAACACATGGCTGCAGTGATTGGTATTTGACCTGATGTTGTTTTAGGATATGCTCTGAGCCCTCCTGGAAGTCTACCCAGTGCTGAGAGCCTGTTTTTGTTATTGGTGCTTGCTATTTCCTTTCAATAAATAATGGGGTATGTGTACTTTTGTGTTATTAATGAATTTTATAAGTATTCATCCATTTGAAAGTGCCACTGTTGGCTGTCTTCAAATTTAAAATAGCAAACAAACAAACATAAAACCCTTTTATAGTAGACACCAATGAAAGTGGGGGCTTGGTTTACACTTAGTTTCTAAATATTTTGCTCCAAGTCGCCTAATGGACAGGGCAGACCAGCCAATGTCTGTTGTGTCTGTCTATTGTGTCAAAATCTGTAGTGCAAGATTGCTGTGGCATCTCATGTTAGGCTTGCTGCCACCATCTTACATTATCCAGAACAAAGAGTAATATGGTCCCCAATGACAAAATGCAAAGGTTGAGAACAAGTGCTGTTCTTTGAGCGTGAGGAATTTGAGACTCACAGTCAGGATATGCTCTATTCAAATTTAGACAGCTACTTAGTGCCAGAAAAAAAAAGCAGTGACCCAAAGCTTGCTCTTCTCTGTTGGCCTACCTCCTTAACAAATATGCACTTAGAACAAGCCACTGCCCATGTTTGTCAGTAACCCTCACATAGGGAGCTCTTTATAATTAAAAGATGGAAACAATAGCTTCTTTCACAGTAAATCTGAGACTTTTTAGCTGAATAAAAATCAAAATTTGGGTGGAACTAGAGAACTTCAGTAGGTTAGAATAGTCAGGCGAGTAGCAAACACTTTCTTTTCTGCAAAACGCTAAATGTGCAATCTTCAGAATTTGAGAGAAGGAAGCATCCTGTAGAGGTCGTCCCATCCCACCTCTTACTGACCATCTGTGCTAACTGCTTAACCACTGAGATACAAGTGGTGATGGTGATTAAGTAAATGCAAAGGCATAATAGAGCTCTGTGATTATGGATTCCATAAGGAAACAATTGAATCTATGTTCCCAAATCAAACAGGAAAGAGTTTCTCAAACACAACCATGTGGGTTTTGTTGAAAAGGGATTCTAAGGGTGTGAGAGGAGGTTCAGGAGGGCTTTGGCATGACAAATTATACATGAATCCTTCTACCCCTTTCCCAAATGAGTCAGCCTACTCTAAGGACCTAAATTCCTGCATGAGAATTATTATTCCTGAAGGGAAAATTAAGAGGGAGATTTCAAGATTTAGCCCAGGTGGTTGGCTCAGTTCTTACAGATAATGAATATCTGCATGGAAGAAAAAAGAAAATGAAGTTTTCTGGGAAGGAATCAGCTGATCCTGAATGTTGCTTGTTAACATGTGACCAGAGAAGGGGAGGACAAAGCATTCTTTACTTCACTCAGAATTTGGGATGTGGACAGAGATAAAGAAACATCAAAATTCAAGCAAAATGAGAACTCCTGTTTTGAAAACTGTGCTATTAATTTCCAAAAGTGGACTTGTGTTCTGTAATTGGAAGTCTAATTTCACTTAAACTACCAAACCGACAGTCTCCTTATTTCCCTTCAGTCGTCCCTAACTCAGTAATGACACTAACATCTAATTATCTACCACCACAGACCTAGAGGTGATCCCTAATTCCTTATTTCTCCATACCCTGTCACAGCCAATCCAGTTCCATTGTATTTGGATTCTATCTAAAATCATTTCAACTGTAGACAAGTAAAATATCTCCACTGCTGTTTTGCAGGCATAGGCCACCATAATGTTGTATTTGGAAACCCACAGACATTCTTCTGGTCCTGACCCTTTCTAATCTACTCTCTGTGCAACAGTCAAGGGACTTTTCATTTGTTTATTTTAAATAGCAATCAATTATATCACAAGCATCTCTCTGAATATGGCCAAATAGCCCATTATCTGCTGACAATACCCCGAATTTCTGTACTATTATCAATTGGTTCTAAAACAATACTATGAATTTAGTTTTTTATTGATTCTATTTTTATGAATAAGGTAACTGATGTTCAACCAGGTGAAATAAGTTGTCCAAGGTCACGGAAGTAAGGAGTACCTACACCATGATTCAGACAGTTTGATTTCAAGTGTATCAATGACTGCTCTTGCTTCATATATTGGAGAAGACAAAATTTTTTTCATTCTTTCTGCCATTTATTTTTATAAGGAAATGATTTTTTTAAATCACTGACTTTTCCCCACTAAAGCCAGTGAGAATTTTTCAAAAAATATTTTAATGAGTTTGCTTGTGAACTGGTTGCTGTGGTTGAATTTTTAGCAGTTTTGCATTATTATTCAAGAAAATAACAGGAAGAACAAGAAAAATAATCATGGGTATTTCTGAGCTAAGCTTCTATAGTTTGTTTCATACAATGAAACGTAATTGTAATTTTTCTTAAACAAATGGGATTTAACAAAGAATATCAGCTTGATAATGAAAAAGTATAATGTGAGATACTTTAGATTGTTTTGTCATAGATTTGAAACTTTATTTTCAAGGAAATTTAGCTTTGAATGGATGTTATTTTGCATTTCATATTTATTTAAATTCAATGCAATATATTCAGTATGCTGATGGGGAGGGGACGCTGTAGGGGAAAGGAAGCTTTCATTATATAATGCAACAGAATTTGGGCTAAAGGGCCATGTCTATAACCTACAGAGTGCATGAAAGTATTTAAAAGCCAACAACTTTCTCTAAATTTTAGTTCAACTATTCTGAAGAATAAGGATTAGTTCCTACTCTGAAGGTTACTGTGGTGATTAACTTCATCATCATCATCAGCAGCAGCAGCAGCAGCAGCAGCATCCTCATCAGTATCAGCATCAGCAGCAACTACAAGAAAGAAAGAAAGAAATAGAAAGAAAGAAAGAAAGAAAGAAAGAAAGAAAGAAAGAAAGAAAGAAAAAGATATGCCCAGGTGTCTACTATTTGTGCTTAAGCTGTGAATGGATTTGAAAGAGTTTACTCTTTGCTGTACCTCAAGTGTAATATATGTTCACACAATGTGGGATTATAGAGGTTAGAGGTCATAGGAAATTAATCATATGGGGGAAGAGTTTAGAAAGAAAGAAAGAAAGAAAGAAAGAAAGAAAGAAAGAAAGAAAAAGATATGCCCAGGTGTCTACTATTTGTGCTTAAGCTGTGAATGGATTTGAAAGAGTTTACTCTTTGCTGTACCTCAAGTGTAATATATGTTCACACAATGTGGGATTATAGAGGTTAGAGGTCATAGGAAATTAATCATATGGGGGAAGAGTTTATAGAGTAAAGTACATTAAATTTAATTTCCTACTGAGTACCTAGGATTTCAGCAGGTGTACATTAGAATTGTGATAATAAAACTCCAGTAGAATAAATGCAATGAATAGAGGCAGAAAAGCAGGTAGGTCCTTGGACTGCAGAGGGTTGGTAATATGAAATGGGCATGGAGGAAATGATGAGGGAATGAAATGGAGTATTTCATTTCAGTCAAGTCTGAAGATACTATTGACTGAAAGATGTACTGTTATTTTATGCAACATTCAAAGACAGGACCACAAGTTCAAGGAAACCCTGGGCAGCTTAGTGAGATCCTCTCTCAAAATAAAACTTATAAAGAGCCAAGGAGACACTTCAGCAACAGAGTACATACATAGTATGTGTAAGGCCCTGTGTTCAATTTCCAGTATAGAATAATGATTAATAAAACAACAGAAATTAGCTCAAGATTGCTTCAAACACCTTGCTTGCAGCAGGTTGAATAAAAGTTATTTTTTAAGAAAAGTTTATTTCCATACGATTTCACCTCTGTGCCACCAGAAGCACAGCCATGTGGCATTTATTTTCTTTTAAAAATAGTTTTACTGATTGAGATTTTCATACAATGTATTTTGATCATATTTAGACCCCTTTCCCATTTCCATAACCATCCTATCAAACCCCATCCCTGACTTTATGTTCTCTATTATTATTATTTTTTCTTCTTTTAAAGGCCTATTGAGTTTAGTTTGTGATCCCCAAATGCTTGTGGGTATGGGTCCATCCATCTCTTGGAGTCTTGTCAACCTACCAGGCTTCATAGCCTTAAAGTAAACTGACTCTTCCTCTCCCAGCAGCTATCAACTGTGAACAGTTCCTCAGTTAGGCTAGGGCTTCTCGCCTACCTTCCCCCCCAGTGATTTTTCTTTTCCTGGCTTGGATTGAACAGGTCTTGAGCATCCTGTCATAAACACTGTGGCTTCACATATGAACTACCCTATTGCCTTATTGTGTCCAGACAACACAGTTGTGTTTTTGTTTGTTTGTTTGTTTGTTTTATCAACCACTGCTTACTCTTAATTTTTTTTTTTTTTTTTTTTTTTTTTTTTTGCCCACTCTTCTGAAATTGTCCCTGAGCCTTGGGAGCAGAGGTTGTGATAGGTAACCCATTAGGTTTTAGCAGTCCACTGTCTCTTATTCTCTCTTTTTGTTTTTATTTTATGTGTATGAGTGTATTTTTAAATTTTTATCTATTATTTTTATTTTATGTGTGTGAATGTATTGCCTGCATGTGTGTAAGAGCACCTGTGCCATGCAATGCCCATGGAGGTCAGAAGAAGGCATCGGATGCCCTGGAACTGGAGTTACAGATGGTATTTAGCCACCATGTGGGTACTGAGACCCAAACTCAAGTCCTCTGCAAGTGCAGCCAGTGCCCTGAGCCATCTCTCTAGCCCCTTATTCTTTCTGTTTGAAAAGGTTCGTTTTAGTCATATTTAAATGTGTGTCTGTATGCATGAGTTCAGGTCTCCACAGAGGCCAGAAAGGGGTTTTGGATCCCATGGAGCTAGAGTTACAGGTGGTTGTGCTTTCCCTGACCCCCAGGTGGTTCCTGGTAAACCAAACTCAGGTCTCCTCCAAAAACTGTTAACTCTTAACCACTGAGCCATCTCTCATACCCCTCATGTGGCATTTTTAAAAAGTGTGTCCTACTATTGTCTTCAAGGTTTCTTCCAAGCTGCTGATACCCAACTGCAAATTCTTGATGTGAGTCCTCAGGCAGTGGTAACATTACAACTGCCACATGGCCACTGGAATTGTCAAGACACAAATTATTTCAGAGATGTTGGGGGGAGGTATACTTCTTAGTAAACCTTTGAAATTTGATGGCTATGAAAGGCCTTAAAACATATATGCATTAAGTCCATACTTGTGGCACAAGATATGAAGGGATATGAGGAGGGTCAGGCCAAGGGCTGGTAAAGGATGAAGAGAGACTTGCATAGGCTAGGGCTATGGAATGGGTCTGACATGCCATCTGTTCCAACAGACTCATACTAGTCTCCTTTGTTTGTGCATAGATCATATCAGTTAAGGTAAATGCTGTTTACAGCAAGTATGCATTTTGCTTCTGAAATAAGAATGGGAAGATCTGCAGAACTCTGGGAAGCTCCAGTCATGCAGAAGGAGTCTAATCATCAAGTCATATACCACAAACCAGTTGACCAGTATAACAGAAGTAGAAGCTTTGTTAATTAAGAGCATAATAAACTAAATTTGCAGTCCTTAAGTCAGGCATGCGTTCTATTCATCATCAGCCCGACACCACTCTTTCTGGCCTTCCACATATTTATTTTTTTGTCATCAATGTCTAAGTTAATTTAGATTTGTGGCCTTTAGGATGTGAATTCACAGCTCTTGCTACTTCCTTTCAGGAGAAGGTATTTCAAATCTAGGCTTGTATTCCAAGTGCCACTGTAGATTCAGTTAAGATTCCCACACCCACTTGCATGATTGGTGGCTGGAGCCATAGTGGAGCATCAGAACAATTGGCCTCTTAATGGTTCCTCCTTCTTCATCCTGCTTCACTTCTTTGGGGAGAATTGACACTGCTTTTTCTTCAAAAGACCTTTCTCCTTCCTTCCTATGTTAATTGAATTAAGAATGTGTATCATATCATAATATTTTTTAATCCTATGGACTGGATTTATTTACTCTGAGTTTGGGAGACAAATTTAAACTTAAGTAGAAGGAGGTCTGACAGAAGTGGGGACATGGCTGAGACAGAAGTGCAGATCTCTAGTCTCCAATGTACAGGCAGTCTTCAGGGTCTGGCCTGCACTTTCTGTAAATTCCTATTTCAAGTCAGGTCGCTTCTTATTTACCAATCTCTGGTTTTTGGTTGGGAGGTGGCAGTTTGCTCCCTCTGTTTTCTTCTCTCACCTCCACTCTGAAGACATTGGTCACCCTCCAGCTTGGGAATGCAAGTACAGAAAGAGACATGGGCTGTAAGCATAAATCAGGGAGCTATTATGAAGAGGGCATTAATGACAATAGAAACGTCTAAATTTCTGACCTTTTTGCTAGCAGTATTGTACATCTAGAGTGGGACCAGAGGGGCTGAAGGGATGATCCTAAGAGGAACAAAGGGCTTAGAGATCAGGAAAGATGGGAGCGTCTTCAGAGCAAGCAGCCTGAGGCAGATGAGCTTCCCTGCCAACTTAACAATAGGTCCCCTTCCCTACCCACCTCTGTGCCTTGTCAGTAAGCATGTAACTGCAGCTCTGGTCTTAAAGGAGGGCTGGGTTGTAGTTCATGAATCTCTAGTCTGTTCTGATACTCATTAAGTTGGGGCTTCACTGAAGATCCAGGATCCCTTCCAACCTGAATGCTTAGGAGGTCCAGGATGTTTGCTACACACCTTAGGAGGAGATCATGCTGGACGGTAAAGACTCTGGGAGCTTGAGAAGCCATACATCATTTAAGTGACTTGAGCAAAGAAGGTTCTCAGACATTCTCTGCCCCTTCAAGGTTACTACTCTCAGAAGTAGGTAAAAGTTCACTCGGCAGTTTGCATCCACATCCTGCCCCAACAGTCTTTTTTGTCTATTCTAAGCCAGTATGGGGAAGAATCCAGCATTGTTTCAAACTACCTTTTTTTCCCTTAGGAACTTACCCATGTTTACTGATTGTTAGGTGTGTATTGTTATTATAGTTTGTATATAGATCATTTCACTGCAGAAACTTAATGCAATGCACCAGACAGCCTTATCTACTCAGAATCACCTCTCTAAGCAGCTCTCAAGATGATGAAAATCCCCTACTCTTATTCTTTTCTTAAATTCCCGTCTTTGACTCTTTTCCATATTTTATTGTCAAATTACTGTGATGCACTTTCATAATAAATGATCCTTTCTGAGCCTCAGGAGAAATGTTGAGATATGTTCTATATTCAAGGTTTCCTGGTTCTGTGTCATCGGTGACTCCTTTTTGAATATGTCTATCTTCCATACGGAAACATCTGATAGAGTTAATCATGCATTTGCTCATTTACTGTAGATTATTTGAGTGCCTAATAATTATTCACAATATTTGAGTCTTGAATGCCTCCAGGCACCAAGCTAAGCCTGCAAAGATGGATGTGGCTAAGCCCCTGCTCTGAGGAACTGCAATCTTACAAGGAACACAGGGAAAACTGAGTTGGTGACTGGTGCGATCACCCAGCGGTAAGTCACCTACCACCAAGCCTGAAAACCTTAGTTTGATCCCAGGACTCACATGGTGAAAGGAGAGGAGTGACTTCCCATAAATTGTCCTCTTACCTCGTCATGCACCACAGCATGCACACACACGCACACACACACACACAAACACATTAAATAAGGAAACATGCAGTATGTTTTGAAAAAAAATATTTATTATTTTTTCTGTAATTAAAAAAAATTTATTTAATAACCACATAATTAGTAGAAGCATTTCATTACAACAGCATTGACATAGTCAATGACAGTTTCCAGAGCAAAGATGCATCTCTTTCAAAATTGGCTGTAAATTTTTAGGTTCACAGTGTTGAATTAATATTATACATTGTTGTACTCAGTATAAACTCTATAAGACATAAAATTGCATGAGGTTTTAACCTTTAAAAAAAATCTCCATTTCTTTTTATAATATACTATTTCATACAGATAAGCTCATTTTTAATTCAATTAACCCTTAGATGTTTGAACATACATCTCTAATCTCTATGTGATTATTACTAGTCACAGTCTCTTAATGTCTGAGATCCTGGCACCTGAGCATGGATATAAAGTCATCAGGTAGATTTCAATGGTAATGTTTTTCATATTGACTAATTAAGAGAAAGCAAATTTTTATGCTTCTTCCTCAAATATAACTCGCTTTTTAATTTATTGATTTATTTTTGTGTATTTCATACAGAACATACCAAACAATCTTATTCATCTTTATACCTGCATCCCAAATGGCACCCTCCCATTACCTCCCCCCTGCCACTGGAGCCCATATAGTCTGTCATTCGTGTTACTGTCCACTGTGTTCTCAGTGCCCCCAGCCATTATCCAATGCTAATCCATCTGCTGAGTCTACTCAGCCTATCTAGAGTTCCTTGTTTTAGGAAGATCAGTTTTTCCTCATCTAGCAGCAATCAGTTGCCAACATTACTTTAAATAAGATTGGGGTCTGATGTTCATTTTCCCAGTTCTATGCTGGGTTACTGTCTGGGAGTCTCTTGGGCCACCCTGGCCAATAACTCAAAGGAAAGTATCTCTTGTCTGGCATTGTTTCTTGCTATGTAGCCTTTAGCTATACATACGGACTCTAAAGAATTGTACTGATCACTTTAATCTTTGGTTATACTTTCCTTTTGGGTGTTTAAGATCATACAGTTGGCCAAGATTAACCAATTTATTTTCATTCTTAAAGTCATTTGAGAATTTGTTCCTCATGGGTCACATGGACTTAAGAGGAGCCCCTGGCTCATTTCTTTTACCAGTTCCTTTGATATGAAAAATAAGTCAAAGGTCGAGCTTGACCATGGCTTGCTTAACTTGGAAGCATGGTGGAAATGTTTCCTCTGTGTTGATCCTCCTCTCTATAAACAGGACACTGGTTCAAGTCCATCTGGTGGGATATCCATAGCCTCCTTGAACAAGAGCACAGGTGACACATCACAGTTACAGGACATTTTGAAAGATGCTCCATAGACTCCTGAAACTTAGTTGACCTTGGAGGGCAAGGAGCAAAAACTGTCCTTTAAGTCCCTCTGACCAGATTAACATAGGCCTCAAAATACGGCTGTTAAACATCTAAGAAGGTTAGTTCCAGCAGTCTGGTACTTTTAATTACCATGTGCTACATAGACAAAGTTATGTTCTCAGATAAACTTTGACTAGACATATATTACGTTCCTTGAGCTAGTTGTATGTATAACTTGTCAGTAGGTTGTTGGGCTAATATGGTTCCCTCTGTTTTTTTTTAAAGTAGCTAGGTATTATTTATCTCTCTCATTGTCTAACACCATTGTTTCTCCATCTTTCCCATTTCTCCCTTAATAATACCCTTTTCCTATGGTCCCACCTCTCTTGAGCTCCTTCTTCCCAAAGTTTCCTTGTATAACCCTCCCTCCCTCCTCTCATTAAAATAACCACATTTTTATCCATATCTCCCTTATTAACACTTGTTTCCTACTGCTCTCTTTCAGGTTCTTTCTTTTCCTTTACCCTCCTGGTTCCTTTTCATTATCCTGGTTCCTGTAGTTATGTCTGGCTACATACTCACTTATAAGGATTTTGTGCTAGGATCCACATATGAGGGAAAACATAGGTTGTTTGTTTTTCTGAATCTGTGTTACTTCACTTAGTATAACACTTTCTAGTTCCATCCATTTACCTGCAAATTTCACTATTTCATCTTTCTTTACACCTGAGTAAAATGCCATTGTATAAATGAACCACATTTTCATTTTCCATTACTCAGATGAGGGACACTTAGGTTGCTTCCATCTCTTAGCTATTATGAAAAGAACAGCAACAAACATGGATGTACAAGTGTCTCTACAATAGGATGATTTCTTTGGGTATATGCCAAGGATTGGTATAACTGGGTCGTATGGTAGGTTCATTTTTTTTGGTTTTTTTAAAATATTTTATTTATTTTAATTTTATGTGTATGAGTGTATGGCCTGCATGTATGTGAATGTACCCATGTCATGCAATGATGGAGGTCAGAAGAGGGCTTTGAATTCCCCTGGAACTGGAGTTAATGATGGTTTGTAGCCACCATGTGGGTGCTGGGAATTGAACCCAGGTCCTCTGCAAGAGCAGTCAGTGCTCTTAACCTCTGAACTGTCTCTCCAGTCCCCATTTTTAGTTTTTTTTAACAGTTCTCCACACTGCTTTCCATAGGGGTTGAACAAGTTTGCAATCCCACCAGCAGTGGATAACATTCCCATTTCCCCACATCCACTCCAACATTTGGTATCATTTGTTCTCTTGATCTTAGCCAGACAGGGGTTAAGATGAAATCTTAAAGTGGTTTTAATTTGCATTTCCCTAATTACTAATGATGTTGAACACCTTTTAAGATGCTTCTTAGGCATCTTTATTTCTTCTTTTGAGAACTCTCTCTTCAGCTTCTTAGCCCATCTTTTAATTGGGTTACTTCCTTTCTTGATTCTTTGTGTTTTGAATTCTTTATATATTCTGGATGTTAAACCTCTGTAAGATATGTTGCTGGTGAAGATTTTCTCCTACTCTGTGGGTTTTCTCTTCACCTCCTTGGTTGCTTCTTTTGATGTACAGAAGCCTTTTAGTTTAATGAGGTCCCATTTGATTCTTGACCTTGTTTCCTTAGCAATAGATGTCCAGTTTAGAAAATCTTTTCTTACACCTATATCTTGTAGCTTATTGCCAGTGTTTTCTTCTAACAGTTTCAGAGTTTCAGGCTTCATGTTGAGATCTTTGATACATTTGGAGTTGATTTTTGTGCAAGGTGAAATATAGGGGTTTAGTTTCATTCTTCTACAGGTGCAGATCCAGGTTTGACAGCACCATTTGCTGAACATGCTGTCTTTTTTTCCAGTAAATGTTCTTGGCCTCTTTGTCAAATATCAGGTGGCTGAAATTGCATGGGCTCATATTTTGGTTTTCAACTCTGTTCCATTGATCTATGCATCTATTTTTGTGCCAGTACCATGTTGTTTTTATTACTATACCTCTGCAATACAGTTTAAAATCCGGTATAGTAATCCCCCGAGCATTGCTCTTAGTGCTCATAGTGCTTTGGCTATCTGAGGTATTTTGTGCTTCTGTGTGAATCTTAGGATGGTTTTTTCCAATTCTATGAAGAATGTCATGGGGATTTTGATAGGCGTTGCATTGAATCTATAAGTGGCTTTTGGTAGGATGGTCATTTTCACAATTAATTTTTTCTCAATTAATCCCATTAGTAAGGGAGGTCCTTCCATCTTCTGATGTCTTCCTCAATCTCTTCCTTTAAAGATTTAAAAATTTCATTGTCGAGCTCTTTAATCTCTTTGGACAGGTTTATTCTGAGTATCTTCTATTTTATTTTATTGTGTTTTTTGAGGCAATTATGAAAGGAAGTGTTTCCATGTACTCTTTCTTTGATTGCTTGTTATTGGTATATAGAAAGGCTATAGACTTTCATAGATTAATTTTATAACCTGACACTTTACTGAAAGTGTTCATCATTTCTAGGGGTTTCCTGGTGGAATTTCTGGTGTCTCTGAGATATAATATCATATCATCTGCAAAAGGGGATAATTTAATCTCTTCCAATTATTATCATTTAATTTCCTTCTCTTGTCTTAATGTTCTTGCAAGAGTTTAAATCACTATATAAAGAAGAGTGGAAATAGTGGACAGCCTTCTCTGATTCCTGATTTTAATGGAAGTGCTTCCAGTTTTTCTCCATTTAGAATGATGTTGGCTGTGGGTTTGCTGTATATGGCTTCAATTATGTTGAGGTATGTTCCCTCCAGTCCAATTCCCTCAAGGCTTTGAACATAAATACATGTTGAATTTTTTCAAAGGCTTTCTCTGCATCTATTGAGATGACCATGTGGTTCTTTGAGTCCATTTACATGATTTATGACAATTATTAACTTGCATATATTGAACCATCCATGTATCTCTGGAATCAAGCTGACTTGATTATGGTGGATGATCATTCTGATGTGTGTCTGTATGTGGCCTGCAAGTATTTTCTTGAGAACTTTTGCATCTATGTTCATTAAGGATATGGGTCTATAGTTTTCTTTTTTTGGTCGTGTCTTTGCCTGGTTTTGGTATTAGAGTGATGCTGGCTTCATAGAAGGAATTTGGAAATTCTCCCTCCATTTCTGTCTTTTTGAATAAGTTAAGTAGTATTGGATATAGGATCTTCTTTAAACGTCTGGTAGAATTCTCCTATAAATCCATCTGGTCCTGCGCTTTTTTTATTTGGGAGGTTTTGTATTGCTGTTTCAATTTCCTTATATGTTTCAGGTCTTTTTAAGCTGTTGATCTCTTCTTGGTTTAGTTTTGGTGGTTCCCATGCTTTTCGATACCTGGCTGTTTCTTTTAAGTTTTTAAATTTAGTAGTGTATATGTTTTTAAAGTATTCTCTTATAATATTCTGGATCTTTTTGGTGTCTCTTGTGATATTTCCCCTTTCATCTCTGATTTTGTTGATTTGGAGGTGCTCTTTCTTTCTTTTGGTTAACTGGGCGAGGAGTCTGTCAATCCATTTTATTTTTTCAAAGAACCAGCTCTTGGATTCATTGATTCTTTCTATTATTTTCTTTGTATCTTTATCACTGATTTCTGCTCTGATTATTTATAATTTCTTCTTGTCTGCTGGGCTTGGGTTTCGTTTGTTGTTGCTCTTCAAATGTCTTGAGTTGCAATGTTAGGTCATTTATTTTTGTTCTTTCTGATTTTTTAATGTAGGCACTTAGAGCTGTAAACTTCCCTCTAAGGACTTCTTTCAACATGTCCCAGAGGTTTTTTTTTGTTGTGTATTGTCCTTTTCATTTAGTTCCAGGAATACTTTTATTTCTTTCTTAATTTTGCCTTTGATCCATTCATCATTCAGGAGTGTGTTGTTTAATCTCCATGTGTTCATGTAGTTACTATGATTTCTTATGGTGGTGATTTCAAGCTTTACTGCATTGTGGTCTAATAGAACGCATGGAATTATTTCAGTCTTTTTGTATTTGTTGTTTTGTACCCTAGTATGCAGTTGATTTTGGAGAAAGTTCCATCGGGTGCTGTAAAGAAAGTGTATTCCTTGGTGCTTGGGTGGAATATTCAATAGATGTCTGTTAGGTCCATTTGATGCATGGTATTTTTTAATTCAGATGTCTTTCTCTTAATTCTCTGTCCTATTGACCTATCTCATGGAGACAATGGGATACCGAAGTCCCTTACTATTAATGAGTTGGGATTAATCTGGGTCTTAAAGTCCTGTAGTACTGTTTTTATGAAGTTGGGTGCACCAGAGTTTGGTGAATATGGTTGCAATATCTTCTTGGTCAATTGTTCCTTTGATCAGAATGAAGTAGGCCTCTTTCTCTCTTCTGATTTATTTTAGTTTGAATTCTATTTTGTCAGATATTAGAATTGCAACACCTGCTTTTTTCTTAGTATCATTTGCTTGGAATATTTTTTTCCATCCTTTCACCTTAAGGTAGTGCCTGTTCTTCAAAGTAAGATGGGTTTCTTGTGAACAAAAAAAGTTGGGTTTTGTTTCTTAATTCATTCAACTATCTGTATCTTTTGACTGGGGAGTTCACTCCATTGATATTTACAGTTATCAGTGAATGATGTGTATTGATGGGGCTGGTGAGATTTTTCAGCGGTTAAGAACACTGATTGTTCTTGCAGAAGAGCAGGGTTCGTATACCAGCACCCACATGGCAGCTAACAACTGTTTATAACTCCAGTTCCAGGGGATCCAACGGCCTCTTCTGTCCTCTGCGGGCATTTCACGACAGGGGTGCACTTACCTCCATGCAGGCAATACACGCATACACATGAAATGAAAAAATAAATAAAATAAAAAAAATATTTCTGAATATACAAAAATCCCAGAAAAGCCTGAGGATACTGATTAAACAGTGTTTTTAGTTTGAGTGCTGACATGTAAGAAGTGTCCTTAGGTGACCAACTGTAGAATTAGTCATATTTTAGGACTCCTTTAAAAATTTAGTGTGTAAGAATGATGTTTGCACAGGGAGCCTGAACACTTGAGTTCTACCCACTTGGTGGAGGAGAGAACCAGCTTCTACAAGTTGTCCTCTGTACACCCGCACTACATGACACACACACACACACACACACACACACACACGCATGCATGCACATGCACAAAATGTGTATTGATTCCTGTAGTTTTGATTTCTGTTCACATTCTTGGTGTAGCTGTGCATTTCCACAGTTATACCTTCATTGAGTTTCTTTCTTTAATTCCTTGGGTTTAGCCATTCCTTTCTTCAGTTCCTTGTATTGCTTCAAGAACTCTCTGAAGGGCTGGTTTTGTGGACATGAATTCTTTCAGCCTATTTATGTCATGGAAGATTTTTTTTCCCCCTTTGACTACAATAGACATTTTGTCTGGGTAAAGTGATCTGGGTTGACATCTGTGGTTATTTAGAACTGTGAATACTTTGGTCCTGGCTTTTCTGGCTTTCATAGTTTGCACTGAAAAGTCAGATGTAATCCTGATGGGTTTTCTTTTATAAGTGTCTTGTTTTTCTTTTGCAGCTTTCAGTATTCTCTCTTTGTTCTCCACATTTAGTGTTTTTACTATGATTTGCCATGGAAAGTTCCTTTTCTGGTCCTGTCTATTTGGTGTCCTATATGCTTCTTGTATTTGTACGGGCATCTCTTTAATTTTGGGACATTTTCTTCTACAATCCTGTTGAAGATCTGTTCCATACCATTATCCTGAGATTCTTCTCCTTCCTCTATGCCTATGATTTGTAAGTTTGGTCTCTTTATGGTGTCACACAATTCCTGCATATTCCATTCTTGTGTTTTCTTAAATTTTTCATAATTCTTTTCTTGACTGATCTAATTTGTCTGCTTTGTCTTCCAGTCTTGATATTCTGTTTTCCATTTCATTCATCCTGTTGGTGAGGCTTTCTCCTGTCAGTTCTAACTGGCATATTGAGTGTTTCATTTCCTTAATTTCAGCCTGATTATTCTTCAATATTTCTCACTCTTTTCTGAATTCATTCAACAGTTTATCCCTATCTTTTTTCAGGTCTTTGATTTCTTTGTGTGTTTTTTAAATTCACTGAATTCTTTTACCATGTTTACAATTGTTCTTTTGAATACCATGTCCTGTGTTATCTGTAGGGGTTCTCATTGTACTCCTCTATAGGACTGTTGGTACTTGATATATTATTTGGATTTTTCATGTTATTATTTTTTCACTGTGGCTTTGACATGTGAATTTCTTTTGTAGTTTCTGATTCTTGTGTGAGACTCAAGTCTCCCTTTGTTGAGCTTAGGGTTGCTTCTTTTTGGGAACTTGTTGTTGTACATGAAAAGATGGTTGGTTTAGGCTTCAGGTTCTCTCTTTTGATTGGAGGGGCCAGATGGCTTTTGTCCTGCTGCTCAGGAGTTCCCACAGGGGCCCAAGTCCAGGATGAGGATCAGATACTCTCAGGGTTTCTCCTAAGGTCTGGATCCCACCAGGAAAGATATTGGCCTAAGGAAGTTGAGGGCTGGGCTGTTCTGGGACTAGGGCCTGTCTCAGGCATGCAAAGGCCAGGTGGGGGAGGGAACAACCCCCAGGGCTCCCAGGGACTAGAGGGAGGAACTGGGTTGGTCTGGGTGCAAAGGATCAGGAAGCAGTGGGGAACCTGGGCCAAGAGGGCAGTCCAAAGTTCTGGGGTACCAAGAGAAGAAACGGGCCAGTGCCTTTGCTAGGAGGAAAGACATGGTGGTGGAGCTGGGAGGGTGAACGAGACTGGTGGAGTCAAGGCATAGTGGGCGTGTCCGAACTTACACAGGAAAGAAGCTGGCCCCAGGAAGCTGGTGACTCTGCCACCCAGAAATACAAAGGTCCACATGCAGTATTTTTTTTTTTTTTAAATTAGAATAGTACGTGATGTATTTGACTACAGGATGGTGCAGAGGAGTAAGTCAGAGGACAAAGCCCTCAGTGGTACCAAGAGAACAACAGGGCCATTTTTTATCAGTATCGCATTGCAGCAGAAGCAAGGGCAAGGTGGGTATGTTTTCTTGCTCAGGCTTCACCTCTCATGCAGTGGGAGCCTTGTTTCCTAGATTCCTGTAGCACAGGGCATACATACTGCTCGATGGTCACACAGTCCAGAACACAAGCAAGACTCAATTCACTTGCATGTCCCATGTCAACAAAAAAGCCAAGGAAGTGTCTGAAATGGAATGTGACTTTCTACTGTTGCTCTGCTCCTTATGAGTATGAACCTAGTTAGAACAGAGCATCTCCACCCATCAGAACATCTGGTGCTCTGGAAATGTGCCTTCCCTATGGAGAGAGCCCTTTCTTTGTAGGGAGAGAAAAATGCCTCTTAATTGTCACTGTGTTAGAAAGCAGTGAATTGGATTTTTTATTAATGTGTGACTTGAACCCAAAGACATTTCCAAAGAGGGACTTTGGCGTAATGAATGTTGCCACTGCTGTCTGTCTTGAGTCATTATGCCTCTGTGGAAGTAAATCCAGAATGGACATAAGGTACTGTTTGAGGCAGACACCCTGCCAATTACTAAGAATAGCTCTCCAAATATATAGATATATCCCACCAACATAGCAAGTATGAAGTTGAAAATAAAATCTTCCTAAATTCAGCATCGTGCTTTGCAGAGATATTGATGAAGGAAGTAAATCTCTGTAGTGGAGCTGTTATCCATATGTTTATGATGTTTTAGCTTTAGTCGATGCTGAAGAGATTTTCTAGCTAGGATAAATCCAACTGTGGCATTAAACAAATGACAAAATGCAAAATTGCTCAGTGGAAAATGATGGGAGGAATCTATTTCTTATATAAGGTTCAAAGTGAGTGCCTGTAATTGGCAAACAGCAACCAGCAGCTCGGCCTTATTCTTGCTGCTTCAAAATTCTCTGTGCTGCCTGCAAGAGCTTGGTAATCAAGCAAAGCATTATGGTTGAAGGTAGCTCACTTTGGCTCACATTTCATAGGCTTGAACTCAATTATATGTGTATGCTTGACTGCCAGACAAGCTGGAAATAAAAGAGAAAATATATGCTAATGCCTATGGACTGAGTGCACCTTCTCTAAAATACCTAGGACCAGAAATATTTTGGATTTCTTATTTCTGATATTTGCATATATGCGAGATGACATGGGGAGGGGACACATATGCAAACACAGAATCTATTAACTTTTGCCTGTGTATGATATAATGGAACCTCAAGGTAATTTTATACAATATATTTAGTGTACCTGTGTTCTGACTGTTATCTATCACACGAAGTAAGAGTGGAATTTCACAGTTGACATCATGCTGATGCCCAAAATATTGTGAATTTAGACCATTCTAGGTTTCGGATTTTGGACTATATAGATGATCATTGTGAAATAATTATTAATAAGCCTATTATAGAAAAGGAAATATATGAAGAAAATAAATATTTTAAAATACTCAGACTAACTAAACTTATTTGATGAGCAAATAAATGTGAATTAAAGTACAAATTCAGTTTCTCATCTTGGACTAGGAATGACTGGTGAAAAGATGAAACACTCTTCCCCCCTTTCATGGTATGGAAGAGCCAATATCCCTTATATATTCCTTACATAGTCCCACCTTTGGTGGAATATTTCTTTTGAGAATGTATAAGATAACTTCCTTTCAAAGCAAGGATTTCTTCTTTATATCTCAGGGGCCAATGATGGTTAATTATAGAAAATGAACATTTTATAATGACATGGAAATGCTCAAAATCTCTTGAGTCTTATTAGAAGCTAGACAGGAGGTAAGAGAAGACAGCCTGCAGGAAACAGGCTGTGGAGAGCTTATAAGAAAGGCCTCAGGATGCTGTCATTTGTACTGTCACCCTGAACCCTGGATAGTGCTGACAGCTGAGCTTCAAAAACACCACTACTGTGAATAATTCTCACACATTTCAATTTCATTCTAAAGGGTGACCTGTTCAGATTAATCTCTCTGGCTGCCAAGGAAATACAGAAAGGGGGCGATTCCTGTGGGTTAAGAGGTGAAATGTCTTTTTTCCCATGCTGGGGATGAACTCAGGGACTTTTGGATACTAGGCAATGAAGAATTCTACCACTAACTAGATCCCCACTTTGTGAAAGTTGGCATGAACTCTGCCACATAGCATGGCTCAGTTCCTTTTATTGACCTGCCCGACTACCATATGCGTACTTCCAGTTCACAAAATAATGAAATAATGCTGTCATGTAATTTTCTTCCTAAAAAGATCATTCACCCCACATGGCTTCCAAAGGAGATAAAGTTCCACTGCATTTTGAATCCTATTCCATGTTGGTGATTGTCAAGCTGCGCTCACATCTCTGTTCTCACAGTCCTTTTTATTTACTTATTAATGTTCATTTTTTAATGTGTATGAGTGTATTGTCTGTGTGTATGTAAGTGCACCCATGTCGTGCAGTGCCAGAGGAAGTCAGAAGAAGGCGTTTGATCCCCTGGAACTGGAGTTATGGATTGTTGTTAGCCACCATGTAGGTTCTGAAATTTGAACTTGGGTCCTCTGTAAGAACAGCAAGTGCTCTTAACCACTGAGCCATCTTTCCAGCCCCTGTTCTCACAGTCTTGATAGCCCACAAGCATGGACTAAATTACAAAGTTCACTATCAGAACTCAGACTAGAAGAAACCAAATTTAATTTAGATTCAGATATATACACATATTTACTTGAGATGGTAAGGGAGGTATTTCAGGTAGCCTATAGCTTTAGGCAAATGGTCATAAGACTCTAGGTGCCTAGAATTTGTACAGCTGCAGTTTTCTACAGGTTGTTTTCTACTTTCTTTCAGGTAGAGCATCAGATGATTATTGTTTTTTAGCCATGGAAATAACAGGAACCTTCCTTGCATAGAGATGTAAGTCCCTGGTACTTCTTTCCATATCTATAGCAGTGTGGTGTTTCCCATTAGCTACTATTGGGCTTGGTAATGTGAGGGCATCACAGGAGCTTCACCCCTATTGTTCTATATCCATAGTGGTCAAAAGCATCTCCATATTTATCTCTTAATAATTATGATCGGTTATTGCAGTTAACACTCTAACCCTTGCATGGCTCTTAACTTAGTGGCATGAAAAATCCCAATACACCACCTAATTCAACAGAATTATTGCTGACTCTCCTAATAGAAGTGATTTTAATCTCCATAATAGAGTAATGCAATTATTGACTTGCAGGTTGGTGAAATGTTAAACTTCCTTATGAATAAATTGTACACATGTCTGCAGGGGAGATATAATGAGAAGACAAAATATACTAATGGCCCCATCAGGCAAAAGCATACTGATCTTGGCTCTCTCTCTTTAGTGGGAAGCAGTTAAAACATTTGCCAGTTTAGTGATTGTATGCCAGGAGCATGACTGTGCTTCCTGCTTTACTTCTCAGCTGTAATTGGAATCATTCTATAAGATCAACCTTATAATTGACTAACACAACTTCTACATACTCAACTTAGATAACTGGGAATCCGAGGAGAACTACCAGTCCTGCAAGTGTGGAGACTCAAAATAGAACTAAGCTGATCTTTTACACAGCAGTGTAGTATTGTTTTTAGTGCCTTTCTTTGACATGAAGGAGAACTCTGGCGGTCCTGCTTTGCCCTTCTATCTTAATAGCATCATTCATGGATTTGGGATTCAATCTTGGAATTTTGTTTGTTTCTTATCTTTCCACTTCTGCATATAGCCATACAATGAGATCTGGGTGGTCTAAGGCTAGAATATAAGCTGCTGGTATTTAGTGCGTGAGCATGTTTGCATGTGTGTGTGTGTGTGTGTGTGTGTGTGTGCGTGTGTGTGTGACAGGCAGAGACAGAGACACACAGAGATACACAGAGAGAGAAGAAGATAATGAATGATTGTAGTGCCCTTTCTCAAGCATAAAGAACTTGTTCCATTTAAGAATTTCCAGATAGAGGAATGGATGGGTGGCTATTATTTTTATTTATTTTTGTCAAAATGAAATTCCACTTCATTTAATAATTTTAAGTGACTTTGAATTTGTTTTTAAATTGAAATTAGTATACAAAGTAATGTGTATTATTGTGTTATTTTCAGGAGTACTTTATTTTACTGATCCTAATATTCTTCCGTTATCCATTGGTCCCCTTCTACCTCTAACTTTCTTCATTTGGTTTTCATATCTGATGTATTCTGTTACCATCTTTTTTCTTCTATTCCTGTTTGTAAGACCTCCTTCTCTACCCTCATAGCCCTCTTTCTATTTTCATGACCTGTATTCACATCTCTCCTGCCCTCATATATGCACATGCATAATTACATGTACATATTTGTGTGTATATTCATATATAAGAGTTGAAACTAGGCTTCACACATGAGAGAAAACATTGGGTGTTTTGTTAATCTTTCTGAGTCAAGGATACTTTACTTAAAATGGTGATATTCAGTTGTATCGATTTGTTTCTGGAAATGTCATGAATTAATTTTTCTTTTGGATAAATGAAATTTCATTATGTACATGTATCATATTTTCTTTATCAAATCATCTGTTGATGGACATTGACAATGGTTTGATTCTCTAGCTATCATGAATGGTGTGCCAATAACTACCACAAATGAGAAAATACTTCTGTCGTAAGAAACAGATCCCTGTGTGTACACATCCAGAGTGATGCACTGGGTAAGATGGTAGATTTATGAGAAACCTTCATACTCTTTTTAGCACTGGTTTCCACAATGGCTGGACCAGTTTACATTTACACTAGGTGGCTAAGGATTCATCTTTCCCATCATCTTCATCAGCATGTGTTTTCATTTGTTTTCTTGATGATAGCCATTCTTACCAGGGTAAGACGAAATCTGAAGGTAGTTTTAATTCCTATTTCCCTGATGACCATGGAAGTGAACACCTTTAAAAAATATTTATTGGGTATTTGTGTGTCTTCTTTTGATAACCATCTCTTGATTTCATAAGTCGATTTGTTGGTTGGAAGGTTTGATATTTGTTTAATTTTTGTAGTTTTTATGTACTATAGATAATAAACCCCTGTCTGACATAGCTGAGAAAGATTTTTCTCACATTCTGTAGGCTGCCTTTCCAATCTACTGATTATTTCCTTTGCTGTGCAAAAGCTATTTAATTTCACCCAATTCCATTTGTCTTTCCTTGGAGTTTTCTTGTGTCACTGTTGTGGAATGATGTCCTCTGGCATAACATGTCTATTGACCTTTTGAAATGTCAGCAGCTGTGATGACCCACAGGAACGTGCGTATTGAATTCATCAACTTTCCATCATGGGGAAGGAGAGATTCATAAGAATGCCTTCCCTTCCCAGGGATTTATAAACACTTAATGTTTGCCCACAAGCCCTCCACCTGTAGGAATTATAGGCAGCTAACAGTTGGTAAAGGGAGGCGTTTATGAGGCCCTGCCCCTCCCTAAGGACTTATAGGCAGCTATAGTTAGAGGGGGATAGAATTTTTTCTTCAGTGGTATAATGTTCATAAGTTTCCCATGTTCCTGTGAGTATAATGTTCATAAGTTTCCCATGTTCCTTCACCCATTGTCTTGGATATAACCCAAATAAACTCTGGTTCAAAGAGCTGCACTTGGATGGACTCATTCCTCTGTTTTTGTTCTTGGTGCCCTATCTGGAATAAGCAGTCATTTGTTTATGTATTGTCAGAAAAAGTTCACACAGCAGCAAGTTTTTGCATATGTGTATATCCTGAAGTGTTTTCTCTAGGTTTTCCTCTTAGAGTTTCGATGTTTTATATTAGGATCTTTGATACATTTTGAATTGACTTCTGGGCAGGGTGAGATGTATGGATGTTTGCATTCTTCTGCATGCCCGTATCATGTCTATACCCAGCATTTACAGTGTAGGTTGTTGAAGAAGCTTTTATCCAGTACAGGTTTTTGACGTTTGTCAAAAGTTAGTTGGCTGTAGCTATGAAGATTTATTTCTGGGTCCCCTGTTCTGTCCCACTGCTCTTTTTCTATGCTGTCTTTGTACTATGGCTCTGCAGCATCATTTCATATGAGGTATTGAGCTACTTCCAGCATGGTCCTTCTGCTTGGGATTGTTTTGGTCCTTTGGGATCATTTTTATTCTCACATGAATTTTAGGGTTGTTTTTCTAGTTCTGTGAGGAGTGTCATTCAAATTTTCATGAGGATAACATTGACTCTACAGACGACTTTTGCTAATTCAGTGGGTTTCACAATGTTGCACGAGCATGCAAAGTCCTTCCGTTGTCTGCTGTCTTATTCAATTCCTTTTTTTCACTGTCTTAAGATTTTTGTTTTACGTGTTTTTCAATTCTTTGGTTTTATTTATTCCTAGTTATTTTTGAAGCTATCACAAATGGGATGTTTTTCCTAATTTTTTCTTGACAAGTTTGTTATTGTTATATACGAAACCTACTGAATTTTAATGTTCATTTTTGTATTCTTCAACTTTGCTGAAAGTATTTATCAGAGATAAGAATGGAGTCCACAAGATATGTTGAGTATCGAATCAGATCACCTGCTGTGAGGGATAATTTCACGTCCTTCCTTTGTTTTCCTTTTATTTATTGTCTTGTCTTAATATTCTAGGTAAGACTTCAAGCACTGTATATAGAATAAGAGAAAATCAGGCACTATTTATTATCCAGATTTCAAATAAATGTTCTCAGTTTTCCCCCATTCAGGATAATGTTGACTATGAGTTTGTCATATATCAAGTTGAGATGTGTTCCTTTTAACCTTAGCCTTCAGGGTCTTTTAATCACCTGTTGAACTTTGTCGAATGCCTTTTCTGTATTTATTGAGATGATCTTGTGATCTTCCATCCTTAAGACTATTTATATGCTGTATGATGTTTATTGATTTGGGTTTGTTGAATCCATCCTATATGCCTGCAATGAAACCAACCTGGCCATTATATATAATATTTGAATTTTGTTTGCAAGTATTTTGCTTAGAGAATTTTTGAATCCTTTTTCATCATGGGAAATGATTTATAGCTTTCTTTTTTTTGTACATGTGTCTTTATCTGGCTTTGGTATGGAAGAATAACTTCATGTAATGAGTTTGGTAATATTCCTTCCATTTTTATTTTGTGGAACAATTTGACAAGTATAGGTGATAGGCTTTCCTTAGATATGTGGTAGAATTCAGCAATGACTTCATTTGGTCCTGGGCAGTTTTTTGCATGTATTTATTAATCACTATTTGAATATCACTGCTCATAATGGGCTTAAGATTTTATACCTTCTTGATTTAACTTTGGTAGGTTATATGTGCTTATGAACTTACATTTCTAACTTTTCCATTTTTAAAATATCAGTTTTAAAACTATTCCCTAATGATTTCTTGATTTCATTGAAGTCTATTATAGCAACTGCATTTTCATCTTTGTATTAGTTACTTTTCTGTTGCTGTGATAAAATACCCTGACTAAGGCAATTTATCAAAGGAAGCATTTATTGGGCTTACAGTTTCAGAGGGACAAAAGTCCATCACAGTAGGGAGGGATGACAGGAGGCAGCTGGAGCTTTAATTTCCTCCCTTATTTATTCAGTTTCCCACTATTCAAAATGTATTGTTCAGATTCCAAGCATTTGTGTATTTTATGTGTTTGCTGTTGATTCTTAGATTAAGTGCAATATTCTCTGAAAAGACAAAAAGAATTGTTTTAATTTTTTTATATTTTAAAGCTTGCATTATGGTTTTTAATATGATTGATTTTAGAGCAGTATTATGATATCAAAATTAGACAAAGACCAAGAAAAATAAAATTATAGCGCAAGCTCCCTGATGCATACAGGTGCAAAATTTTTCTTTTCCTTTTAAAAAAAGTTTAATACATTATTAATTTAACATTTATGAGTAGATTGCCTGCATGCTTGCAAGTGCACCCATGTCATACAATGCCTTTGGAAGTCAGAAGAGGGTGTTGAATCCCCTGAAATTGGAGTTACGCACTATTGTTAGTCACCATGTAGATACTGGGAACCAAACCCAGGTCTTCTGCAAGAGTAGCCAGTACTATTAACCACTGATCCACCTCAGCAGGCCTTGCAGTTGCAAAAAAATTCAATAAAATATTTGCAAATTGAAATCAAGTACATATCAAAAAAATTATCCCCATGGTCAAGTTGGTTTCATCCCAGAGTTGCAGGGATGGTTCAACATATATAAATTAATAAATGTAAACCACCACATAAATAGCACCAAGGACAGAAACCACATGATTTTATCATCAGATACAGAAAAGGCCTTTGACAAAATCAAAAATCCAATATCCCTTCATGATAAGAGTCATGAAGAATCTAGGGATACAGGTAGTTTAACTCAATATAATAAAAGCAATATACAATAGCCCACAGCCAACATCATGCTAAATTGTTCTGTTTATTAATATACTGTATTCTTCTTTACCTCTGAGACATCAAAATGGCTCTGTGGATAAGGGTATTTATTACCAAGGCCGACCATCTGAGTTTGATAAAACAAACCTACATGTTGGAAGGAGAAAGCAAACTTCTACAAGTTCTCTCATGACCTCCACACATGCTAGGACATGTACACACATACACAGACACACACACACACACAAATAAATAAATGTAAAAAGTATTTATTAGCAGTGAGAAAATAATTACGCTAGCATGTTTATGACTTTAATTGGTAGGTTGACAACAAACATTTGGATCTGGTTTTTTTTTTTTTAATCCAGTCAGTTAGCCGGTCTTTTAATTGGTGGGTTGCTGTTTCCTACAGTTTTATTGATTGTTGTTCTGGCTGGTTGAAATATTGAAAACTCTTTTCTTCTTCCCTATGGCTATTAGAGATTTGCTGGTTTGCTGTGTTGGACATGATAGAGTTCTTCCTGGCTCTCCTGTCTTTAACTGCTGCTCCAACAAATATATTTTTCCTGTGTTCTTTCTTCTTCCTCTATACTTAGTACTCCTAGTATTCCTTTTTTTTTTTCTGGAGTACTGGTGTGGTTGTTGCTAACTGTCTGGATTTACCTGCGTTTGTTTTGAAATATTCTTATTTTTCCATCAATCCTAGAGATAGTGTTGCTGAGGATGCTAATCTTGTTGACGATCACATTTCAGGGCTTGAAACATACCATATATATGTTCCCACGCTTTCCTGTCTTTTCAGATTATTGGTAAGAGAGAGATACGATGTCATTGTGATGTTTCTGACATCTTGACTATGATATATTGAGCTGAGGTTCTTCACCGGATATGTCTAGGTTCCTGTTTTTGTCTTTGATTTTCTTTCTTTTTTTTTAGTCGGGACCAAAACGAAGGCCTCACACTTGCTAAGCAAATTGCCCATTCCTCCCCTGGTTATGTATACTGAAGGTTCTAAAAGTCTTTTGTGTTTGAATTCCCATTTATTTCTCTAAGTTTGGGAAATACATTTTTCTGTTATAATTTATTTGAGAAATTTGTCTAGGTCTTCAGACTTCATTACAGCTACCTCTTCCCCAGGGGTTCTTAAGTTTGGTCACCTGAACTAGCCTAGAATTCTTAGACATTTTTGTCATGTTGGATAATCATTTGTTCCTGTATATATGAGTGTATCATTCTCTCAATATCATCTTCATGAAATTGATCTTCTTGGTCTTGTTTGTGACACTTTCCATTGTACTTCTGTTTGATTCTTTCATTCCCATAATTTCTATTTGGCTCTTTCTCAGTGTCTCAATTTCCTTGTTATACTTTCCTCCATGTTTTTGAACTTCTCAAAATTCCTCCTTGTTGTCCATTTTGGTAACTTTCTTGTCTGGGTCCTGAATTATTTCCTAACCTCATTCATGTGCTCTTTGGAACTCTATGTTCACCCATCCTTTTTAAAAGTAGGACTCTAAAATCTTTTCTATCATTTCGGCTATCTGATTTTCTCCAGTTTCTAGGACTGAGGAGTTGTGAACTTGTGGATGTGTCATGGTGTGCTGTTAACTCATATGTTTTGTGCTTGTTTGTTGAGTTTGTACTTTAGTTGGGAGGACTGTATCTTCAGTTTTAAAGCCATCCCCTTTTCCCATTCTTTTTGTTTGTTTTATATTATGTGATTCCTCCTGGTGAGTCATCTTCATTTAGAATGATGTTTCCAAATATTTTTTTTAGGGGAAGCTATTAAAATAAGAGATGTGATGATTTAACAACTGTTCTGCTGTTGACTTGCAGTAGAAGACACTTGTGACTTCCCCTGTGTCCCAGATTCAACTGAGAGTCAGAGGCACTAGCATACTGATTAGGGAAAACGTAGCTAAGAGTATCAGTATTTAAGTAATGAAATAAGAATTGAACAGGTTTGGTGGGAGGAAAGGAGTAGTGATAATGAGAATTAAAGTCTATGGGTTAGAGACCTAAAAGATGTAGTCTAGAAAGTATTGTAGATATAGAAAAAGTTGGTAAGTATAGAAAAATAAAGGATTGTTATAGAAGTCTTTTCCTTTTGGACATAACTTAAAACACTAAAAACTAAAATACAAAAAACTAAAATACAAAACTAAAATACAAAATCGCAGGGACTAGAGAGATGGCTCAGCAGGTAAGAGCACTGGCTGCTCTTACAGAGGACCCAGCTCTGTTCCTATCACCAACATGGCTGCTAACAACCATCACTAACTCCAGTTTCTGGGCATCTGATGCCTCCTTCTGCCCTCATTAGGCATTTTACAACATAGGTGCACTTACATACATGTAGACAAAACACTCATACACAGAAGATAAAAACTAAATTAATCCCCCAAACTCCAAAATTTTAAATAATAAAACAAATAGGCAAAAACATAAAGTAGAAGGTATTTTGTCCCTAGTAGTTCTTCCTTGTTGATATGACATGGTTTCTCCTTTTTCTTAGGTTGTCATCTATGTCAGTTACAGGAGGAAGGGTGAAGGGTGACACTTTGAGAAATTCAAACTAATTAAGTCAGTGCGTCCTTCCAGATTAGAAGAATTGTAACTGGAGCCACCTTCCTGTCAGCATTCCCTAGTCTATGTCCCTTCTCTTCCTATAAGTTACAACCTTGTCTCCTCTGTTCAGAGGCTAGAAGTTTCCATTACAGAACTTTTTTGTGACTGAGAATCCACAGTGTGTGGAAGGCCCACCCATCCAAGGTTGTGCAGCATCAGGACACTGTGCTGGCTTCCATGACACATTTTATGCTATCCCTGTACCTCCCCAAAGAGTGGGGAGGTATCATTTTCTGTGGCAAATATCTCTGGGTCTCAATTTTGTGTTCTTTTCCTGAGCCACACTTCGGGGGGTTGGGGGATTGAGTTAATACATTTACCTCTGGTTTTCTATGCCTCCTAAGCTTTATTTATCTCTCCTGTCTTTCTGCCTATCTAACCCCTTTCCTCTCTTTTCAGTTTAAGTGCCCCTATTTTCCTTATTTCCTCCCTTGATAATACCTGTCTTCTATTATCCCTCTCTCTTTAGTTCTTTTTTCCCCTTTACCCCCATGGTTCCTTGTATGTCCTTCTATCCTCCCTTCCCAGTTGAATACCCCTGGTTTCCCCCATTCCCCCTTGGTAACACTGGGAATTTGTTCACATGAATTTTCAGCAATGGTGACAGTATGCGTAAGACACATGTCGATTCAGACAGAAAAAAACCCAGCATAGAATGGTGGAAATGGGCAGCAGGTCACGATCCTAGTAGAAGAACTTTGGTAAATGATTACTGCTGGTTGAGGGAGAGTAAATCTTCTTTAAAGGAGTCATTCTAGATGGACTATCTATACTCCAGTGGATGAACTTGCACCAAGGGACATCTGAGTACAACTATTTGGCCAGATAGTACTGAACATATATGACAGAATGCATGAAATATAGTGGGGAGGATTATTGGGGGGCACAAATGGGGGAGAGGGTCTAAATTTGATTAAGATCTATTATGTAAAATTCACTAAAACTCAATAAAATATTAAAAATAAATAAATAGTTTGGTGTAATATTAGTGAATAATATTACATTAAGTTCACTAGTTTCTCAAAGTACATTTTATGTGTAATAAAATGCACAAAACTTGAATGCAAAATTAATTAGTGAGTTTGGAATGCTTGTCCCCATGTAACATTCAGATGCAGAATATAAGTCTTTCCTATGTATATTTAATTTTCCTGAATTTAACTTTATGGCGATCTCCAGGGCCATGCTGTTGAATTTCAATTTTACTCATACTCTGGAGATAGTGAGAACAGGGTATTGGATGATGGTATGGGAGCATTGGTTTCTTCCTGTTGGTTAAATCACATAGCAAGAAAAGATCCATCAATAAGAGGGTCAGTAGGCAAAGGAGGTTCAGAACTGTGACTTAAGAACCACCTGCCTTCCTTGAGTCGTCAGCCATCTTCCCATTCTTTAATGATTAATACCTAGATTTTCACAAGGGGTTGGCAGAGTCTGTGGATCCAAAGGTTGTTCTAACTCAGTTATGTACAAAATTAAATAAACTTTGTTGTGGTTGTTGTTGTTTTGCCATCTAGACCCATAGCTAAAACAGTTGAGAATTTTTTTTTTTTTTTTTTTTTGGTCTTTTTGAGACAGGGGTTCCCTGTAGCCTGAGCTGTCCTGGAACCCACTATGTAGACCAGGCTGGCCTTGAACTCACAGAGATCCACCTGCCTCTGCCTCCCAAGTGCTGGGACTACAGGTGTGCGCCACCAGGCCCAGTGAGAATATTTTTTTTAGTGTGGCCAAGGCATGCTTGGATTTCAGTCAATTCTTTAAACCTAGAATGTGAGTTGCACCTGGTCACCACACTTGCCTGCATACTTTCCCAGTCTTTCTCAGCGATCGTATGGCTGTGCATGTCAATGGTTTTCTTATTTTGTTAAAATAGCTTTCAAAAATCTGTGCTTCATCTCACATAGTATAAACTGACAAGCTACATTTTCTATCATAAATTTTAAAGTGTACATAAAAATTTCATAATTTCTAACATTTTGTAAATAGTGACATTTTACACTAAAATTATTATGTTGTTATTTTATATACTCAGAGACATTAAAGTATCACAGTATTTCACATCCTTTATCATTAGTCAAAAATGAAAAAAAGTAACAGAAGTTTCATCTAGGTTTTTTTCTCCTCAAACTCATATATTTATTATTATGGTTTCCAAAATTTAGCATAACATAATATTTCATGTGCTTTAAAGTCATTTACTTGATAACTGCATCATAATTCTCTACAGCAACCACAAAATGTGATTGAAACTAATTATTAAACTTTCCTACAAATGGTCAGTAAGCATTAAGGAACTTTTCCAGACAGCACTATCATTGTAATACTTTAAAATAAGCAATTAACAGAATCAGTACTTTGAAATTTTGATATTGATTTCTGATCTTTGGAAATATGAATATGATGCTCTATTTTTTTCACATTCTAAAGCTTCCTTATTAAACATCTGTTGTTTTATAAGTGGGAAAAGTACTGTGATAACATTAAATCACTGAGATAGGGTATACATTAAAAGTAATAGGCAGAACTTTGCTGATTTGCAAGCACCCCAGACATTGAATTTGAGACTAAAATTTAAAACACTTTCAATATGTTTTGAAATAATAAAACAATTGAAAGAAAAAAAGAACTTTTCTCAATTAGTGGTCTCTTTCTGAAAGTGGAGGTACTATATGAACTTTTGTTTACTCTTTTACAATAAAATGTGTTTATAAAAGATCTCCACCTCCCTGAACATGTACATAGATATAACATATTTATGTAGCTCTTCTCTTGGGTAAATCAAGTATGATAACCAGGCCAATAGGTAAATGAACTGTTTTTGTAAGCCAGATAAGTATTTAAAGACTAACCAGGAATTTGTTATTTCATCTAAAAGTAACACTGGGGAAGAAATGAGCATTTTAAAAATGTTCTTTATGTTTTTACATGTGTATTTCAAACAATCAGATAACCTCACCAATAAAAATTATGAAAACTATTTTAACCATTACATTCATACTTTTGTGGTCATAATAGCTTTCCTTATATATAGTTTTGTTTTTTGTGGTTTCAGTTAACAGTGCTCAACCATGGTCTGAAAAATTAAATGGAAAATTCAAGAAATAAATGATTTAGAAGTTTTAAATTGTGTGCATTTCTTAGTAGTATAATAAAATCTTTTATTACCTGCTTCATTCCCCCTGGGACATGAACTTTCCCTTGGTCTGATGACACAGTCTATGCTACCTGCCTATTAGTAACAAGATAGACATCTCAATGACCAGACCAAATATTGTGGTATTACAGTGACTGTACTCATGAAAGAGAGCCAGCAGTAACTTAGCATTTTGTCACACTGTGTTATTCGCTTTCCATCATTTCATCAAACAACCCATATGTCATCTCACCATTACAAGAGTACAGTTCACTAAGACTCTGAGAGACATTACATTCCCATGATTTTATTATACCATGTATTTGTTACATTTCAGCTGCTGTAATAAAACAGCATGACCAAGGGAACTTGTAAGAAGAAGAAGACTTTGAGTTTACAGTTCCAAGTTCCAGAGGGATTAGAGTCCATCACGGCAGGGAAATGTGGTGAGGTTGCCAGAGCAGGAGCAGAAAGCTAAGCACAGTCATATCTTCAAGCAGGTACAGGAAACAGAGAGTAACTGAAAAATCCAGCAAGCCTAAGAACTCTCAAAGCCTGCTCCTAGTGATGCACTTCCTCCAGCATGGCCACACCTCATAAAACCTCCCCAAAGAGCAACACCAACTGGGTACAAAATAAAACCACACACCGTATTCTCATAATTACCTGATTTTGTTTTGAGTTATTCTTAATTTCTTACTGTGTCAATTTATTAAATAAACTTTATTATAATATATCTGTGTAGGTAAAAATAGCACATATATAAAGCTGGGTGTGGCGGAGCATGCCTTTAATCCCAGCACTTGGGAGGCAGAGACAGGCAGATCTTTGTGAGTTCAAGGCCATCTTGTTCTACATAATGAGTTCTAGGACAGCTGGGGCTACAGGGAAACCCTGTCTCAAAAAGACCAGGAAAAAAAAAAAAGTACATATAGGGTTAGGTATTATCTACCATTTCAAAAATGCATTGTATTCTGGGAACATATCCTTTAGAGCTAAAAGGGGAATAATGCAGCCTAATATAATGCTGTTTAAAATGGAAAGTTCACCAATATAATTTTTTCTTTGTATGTATGTTTAAATATGTTCATGCTGCAAAGAATATTCTTCCCAGATTTCTCTAGCCAATTATCTCCACCTTTTCATTATAGAAAATATTTAGTTCATTTAGTACCCACATAATGTAGTCATTGAGTTAATTTCTGTTATGGTTTGAATTTGTCCTCCAAATCCATGAGTTGTAAATTTAATTGCCAAAATAGTGGTATTGGGAGATGGGCATAATAAGAGGAGATTAAGTTTTGAAGACTCTGGATTTTGCTACTGTGGGAATGAGTTCATTGTTGGGAGATCAGGTTTATTATAAAAGTGAATTTATCCTCCTCTTGTGCCCTTTCTTCCACATGCACCTGCCCTTCCACTTCCCTATGGGGAGTAAAGCAGCATACAAGCCCTTACCAGATGCCAGTTTTGTGCTCGTAAATTCCCAGGCCTCTAAAGCAAAAAGTCCAATATAATTTTGTTTACTGTAAATGACCTAGTGTATAGTATTCTATTTTTTCATCAGAAATGGACTAAAACAATCCCAGCTAGTCTTCATATTGGTTGTCTGAACCACTTTCCCATCCAGGACTATTTCGTGACCGTTATTTCCATAATTCTCTTTAATCCATCACAAACTCTTTATTTGAAAACATCGACTTAGTGAAGAATCTGAGCCAATTTTTCCTGTGATATGTCACGTTCTGGCTTTTTCTGATTGAACCACATGATGTCATGTGAATTTACAGACTTCAGTCTTCAGGGCTGCATTTTAAGAGGTTTGGACAGGGTGCATATTAAACACAGCATAAAACTTGTGGTGCATAATAGCAGCTGGTGCCTGGTATCTGATTTACCCAGTTGAGATATTAAAGCTAATCACAGGATCAGAGTGATGACAGTCTGATCCCTTCATTATACTTTCTATTTTCTGTGGCAAATAATGGTACCATTGTAAAGTTGCTTTGATATCTATTTTCTAAGAAAGCAACTGCTGCCTTGTAGGTTATGAAATGGAGATTGCTGCTGTGTTTAATTCTGAAAGCTGTTTCTTGATAAAATAAATGTACTGAGTCCCTTTCTCAAATATTAGAAAAAATATAGCCCAAAATGATACTAAAAATGCAAAACTGTCATAGGACTGGTACTAACTACTTATATCCCTATATAAGCTCGAAGAGAATTGGTAACAGTCTGGCAGCAGGTTACCTAGGAACCAGCATGGGAATTGGTTAAAAGTATCTTGGCTTTGCTGGTGTACACTTGCCTAACATCAGCCTGACTGTGGTCAGAACGGCAGAGAATCAGAACCAAGGTTTTCCCAGTCTGTTCTTGCTGTCACAGATGGTATGTATATGGTACTCACCCAATTTATTTGAACATTTCCAAGTTTTAAGTCATACTCCTCTATTTACTTATAATAGAACTATTTGAAATGATAACCAAATGAGATTTTTCTCAGTTTCAGAGTCAAATATTTGGCCATAACAAAAGAATGTGTTATCTAATTATTGCATTCATTTACTTGCTCTATATTTTATATGAAGGTTAAAAGTTACTAGTAAACTTTCCCACTTAGATATGCTTTGTTTAATCCAATACCATTTGGGAATGGCTGGGGAAATTGAAAGAAATAATTTGAGCAGACTGTTGCCAGTACAGTATTTTATCCTATAGTGACCTTTATAACACATTTTAAATGTGATCTTTTAGGCTTCCATATGTAGGTTCATTCAACTAATAAAATATTCCTGTCATTTAATCAAATTTTTAGAGCCAGTCTTTACTGCGAACTAATAGCATCAAACAGATTTAATTTTCAGCCAAAATAAGATTTCATCAGTGCATGCCCTTGTGAGAAACCATCCCACTTCTGAGATTCAGGTAAATAATTTTGTTAGGTTTTTCATCTGACTGAAATCTTTATTTGTGATTTTTTTCCCTTCACTCACACGACCTCCACAGAGGCAATGTTTTCTGACTTTTATTACATGAAAGAAGAAAGTCAATTAAAATTCAAACATCAACCCCAGTAGACAGTTTCTATCACCACAGTTTCATCCATGAGGCAGAAAATACTTTTCAAATAAACTCTCCACATACTTGTAGTGCTTTGGGTAAAGCAAGAGTAGATTTCTGCAATTATTCTATCTGTTCCTTTATTCAATGAAAACACTATTACTCTTTACTGCTTTTATCTGATACAATAGTGTGGGGATGTGAGAAATGTGTCATTCTCTTGTGAGATAGAAGAGAGGCAGATAAAGAGAGGATGTGGGAATGATAACAGGAGAAACCCTTAACCTTATGTACCTTTCAGGCAAATCAGTTAGGGAAGTGGAGGGCTATCTGTGATGATGATTTCTTCAAAGCTTTGAGCGGCTTCCCACAGGGGAGCCAGGTGCACTCCGTGCTCCAGTTACCATGTTGGCAGCAATGTGGTCACAGTGCATCATTTTTAACAGAAACATTATTTAGTTCTTAAAGTGCAACCAATATTTTCCATAGAGTGCCATGTGCTGTGATATCAGAATCTGTGAATACTAAAATACTGAGTACTTTAGCTTAATTACCAATTAATTCACATATTCAACTCTCAATACTCCAGAGAAGATTTTGCTTGAATTCTACTGATAGTGTCATTCTTTTTTTTTCTTAATGGTGAGCAACAGAAACTTGTTCAAACTAGCTTAAGTAGAAGAATGAAGGTTTGTAAAAGATGTTTTGAAATTCCAGGAACCAAGAAATAGACTAGCGAGTCAGGCTGATTAAACCACAAGGTGAAAATGGCAGGCAAAGGAGCAGTGGGAATGGAGGCAGAAAGCTATGACTCAGCAATTAAAGCTTGTTCTCATTCACAGTCCAATATTTACTTAGCAGTATTCCATCCAAAGCTGTGTTAGGGAACACTGGCGATAGTTCCATGGGTTCTTCAGTCTCTGTTTAGTGAATTACATATACGTTATCAGATTAACTGCTGAGTTAAATGGTTGCATGGTTAAGTAAATGAACAATTATGGGATAGACAGAATAAGAATTTATGACACAAAAATTAAAGAAAATTGAAACTCGGGGACTAATGATACGTTGAAAATAAAACACAAACCAACACTAATGATACGTTGAAAATAAAACACATTTGTAAATACTGAGGGAATTCTGATCATTTTTGTTCTAGTACGTTGACATTAACTGAACATCTGAATAGCTTTGAGTAGTTTTCAGTTTGGCCATTCTATTAATCACTTTTCACTTTGACAAAATACCTGATGTGGCAACTTACAGTGGGAGAGTTGTTTTATTTTTTTTATTTATTTTTTTTTAACTCAGAGCTTAAGGAGGTAGAGTCCACCATGGTGTGGAAGACATGACAACCTGGGCTCAGTCCATGGTGGTGAGAGTGAGCTCTCAGCAAGTCCTGTTACATCTTTGTGGGTCAGGAAGCTTGAGAGAGTACAAGCCAGAGGGAAGGCTGGCCACTAATCCTCAAGGCCAGTTCCTCAGTGGCCCACTTCTTCCAGCTAAGCTCCATGACCTAACATTTCTACAACCTCCTGAAACAATGTCAGGACAAAATATTCAAAGACATTAGCCTGTGGGTGACATTTTACATTCCAACCATAACATCCTTCCCTGTCCCCCATAAGTTCACAGCTATCTCATAATTTAAGATGCATTCAGAAGTCCTCACAGTCTTAACAGTACTAAAATCTGAAGTCTCCTCTGAGACTCAGCATAATCTTAAATGTGAGCCTCTATTTTAAAAAAGTCATATGCTTCCTATGGCACAGAGCACACTACGACACAGTATTTGCATACTCCAAACAGCAGTACCGAGGGCATAGCAAACACCAGGCCAGACATCAAGATTAAAAACCATTAAGGCAAGCACCAAATTCTATAGCATTTGGGGTTCACGGTGGTATCACATGGGCTCCAATGGCCTTGGTTAGTTCCATCCCTAGAGCTCTGTTGCCTGCAGCATACATGACCTCTTGAGCCAGGTCCCCTCAGTGACTGTAGCTTTCCTCAGCAAATATCCCATGCTCATGCCACCCCTAACATCTTGTGGTCTCCACTGCAAATTAGACATCATCTTCACAGCCTCATGTGTCCATTCTCAGGATTTCTCTGGGGAATCTGACACTGCTACACATTCCCTGATCTCACTGGCATTTTTCCTCTCAAACCTTGGTACAAGCCTTGATGACTCCATAACTCTGAAAATGCTGCAAAAACAGTAGCACAAGGACAGTGCCATCTTCTGATGTCAGCTTTAGATAAAGTGTGAGTCCCTTGAGCTGTAGCTGAATTGGCCTCCCAGCATCCACCTGGCTGGACTGAGGAAATCACTTCCCTAGGCAATTGTGTTTGAACTTGGAGTCCTAGAGGCTTTATCTTCTCAAACATTCTCTTCTCAGGCTCTCTCTTGCCAAATGAATTTGCATTTTTTTGTCCTGGTATCTATGATAGTTAGATTGTTGTCCTTAGGTCATCAGTCTTATTGTCCAGGTGCAAAGTCCACCCATGGTTTCTCCTTAAAGGTGCTAATCTTGTTTATAGTTACTGTGGCCTTGTTCACATTTACCTTGTCCACTCTGTCTATAACTTTAAACATATATATGTAACTTTAACCATATGTATGTGACTTTTATTGTTAAATTACATGTTTTTACATCTTTCTGCTCCACATATTTTCTTTGAATTCTCATCATAAACCTAGTTCAAAATAGTGAGCAGTAATCAGGAGATAACCTGGATGCTACCGTATCTTGAAATTTCCTCTGCTATATAAATTAGTTCATTACACTTGAATTCAGCCTCACTCAAAATTTAGAGACATGGGCTGAATACAGGCACATTCTTCACCAAAATGAAACATAGATCATCTCTAGTCCAATTGTCAGTACAGTCTTCATTCATTCTTTCCTGTCTGCATTTCTTCTTGTGTCTGGTGTTTTGAATTTCCATCAGAATGGTCTATTAAGTTTTACTTACAACATTCTAGGGCTTCTCCGGACCATAGCTCTAAACTCTACATTCTTCATGCAAGCTGGTTCCAAAGGTTTGAAAACTGTGTGGTTAGGTTTATGGCAAGACCACTTCTCAGTAGCTGGTGTCCTGAATTTGTTACTGCCTTTATCATGGGGACCAAGTGCCAGATAGGAGACATAAAGCAGGAAGGAGTTATTTTGGCTGAGAGTCTAAGGAGATGGTTTATTAAGGTGGGGAAACACAGCAGCTGGAACTTAGTGTGGTGGTGCGAACTTGTAGCAAGACATGTTACATCTCAGCAGGCGGGGAGAGAGAGGAGGAGGAGGAGAAGGAGGTTACTGCCTTTATCATGGGGACCAAGTGCCAGATAGGAGACATAAAGCAGGAAGGAGTTATTTTGGCTGAGAGTCTAAGGAGATGGTTTATTAAGGTGGGGAAACACAGCAGCTGGAACTTAGTGTGGTGGTGCGAACTTGTAGCAAGACATGTTACATCTCAGCAGGCGGGGAGAGAGAGGAGGAGGAGGAGAAGGAGGAGAAGATTCTACACCCTCCCCAAACAAGGGTACCAGCTGGGGACCAAGTATTCAAACACATGAGTCTGTGGGGAACAGTTCACATTCAAATTTAACAGTCATATCCATTTTAGTAACCTTTAAGAACTCACTTTAATACATTACTGGTAAGGCATTCTTGTAGTTAAAGTGAAAATATATAGGCGTATGTCTCATTTTTCCTTAATTTACCCACCTCACAAATGAGCTACAGAAGACTACATTCTAAGAATTGCCTGTTTGATGATACTGATATAATGAAGCTGACAAGTCTCAGAGCCCAGAATCTCAGTATTGTTTATAACCTGTCTTCAGATAAATTATAATGCTTCTGCTCCTCCCAAGCCCATGTGACACCTGAGGAACAGAGCCACAAATGACTTTAAGAGTAAAAATAAATTGGTTTATCTGGGCCAACCGTATGACCTTAAACACTCAAAAGGAAAGTATAACCAAAGATTAAAGGGACAAATAAAAGTTTTTAAGAGTCCATATGTATAGCTAAAGGCTACATAACAAGCAACAATGCCAAGATAGGAGATACCTTCTTTTGAGTTATTGGCCAGGGTAGCCCAAAGGACTCCCAGATAGTAACCCAGCATAGAACTGGGAAAATGAACAGCAGACCCCAATATTATCTAAAGGAATATTGACAACTAATTGCTGCTAGATGAGGAACAGCTGACCTTCCTAAAACAAAGACCTCTAGATAGGCTGACTAGATTCACCAGATGGACAAGTAGTGGGGTATGGCTGGGGTGCCGACACCACAGTGGACAGTAGCAGGGATAACAGAATATAAGGGCTCTAGTGGGGGGAGGGAGGCTATGGGAGGGTGCCATATGGGAGGTGGGTGTATAGTTGAATAAGATGGTTTGGAATGTTCTGTGTGATATACACACACAAAAAGATCAACAAATTAAAAAATGAATTATATTTGAGGAGGAAGCATAAAAAGTTATGTCATGTTAATTAGTAGAGGTGATAAACATTACCATTGAAATCTACCCAATGACTTTATAGATATACACAGATGCCAAGGATCTGAGTGCAACCATGACTAGTAATAATCAGATACATACAGATTAGAGATAGCATGTGCCAGCATCTCAGTATTATTAGCGAAATGGAGATCTTTTTAAAAGGTTAGAAACTCATTCAATTTTATGTCTTAGGGGGCTTATACTGCATTCAGTATTGTATAACTGTATTAATTTGACTGTGAACCTAAAAATTTTATAGCCATTTTTGAAAGAGATGTATCTTTGCTCTGGAAACTGTTATTGAGCATGTTAAAGCTGTAATGAAAGGCTTCTAAAAAAACAAACAAACAAACAAAGAATAGTCAACGTTGCTAAATAAAAATTATAATGCTTCTGTATTGGTACCAATGTGAGAGTTCCCATGTGACCCAGGCAACCGGAAAGAAGCCAGTACACACATAAGTAAAGAAGAAAACGGTGGGTGGAGGTTGGCATAGTGCACTGAGACAGGAATGTATTGACGTGGAAAGGAGAATGAAAAGGATTTCACGGGATGAGAACTGCTGAGGTGAGATAGCAGCAAACTAGACCAGAGCACAATATAGATGTTTTGGCCCAAGCATGGGTTTAATGACAGAAATATATGAAGATATTAGAATCTTTAGGCAATTTCTCAAAATTTCATTTCCAAGATATAAAGTATTTCTGTTGAAATGTATGTAAGACTATACAGAATTAACAGAAGAAACGCACACAGCCAATGAGAAACGAAAATATTCTCACTAGAAGCAAAGATAACTTCCTATGGAAATAGAAAGGTTTCTCATTTTCATTTGCAGGGACTTTCCTAAAAATGATCAGAAAACCCTGCTGCTGAAATACTGCTATCTGAGACTTCAAAAATACTTCATGTATCAATCTCCAATCTCTCTCACAGAGAGAGAGAGAGAGAGAGAGAGAGAGAGAGAGAGATTACACACACATACAGATACACACACACATGGAGATACATATACATACAGATACACACACATACAGATACACATATACATACACACATACATACATACACACATACATACATACACATGCACACATACACACAGATAAATGCTTGGGTATGCATAGATATTTTAGCATGGGTAAATGTGCCAAAATCTTATCAAGATTCCTTTCTTCTTTGAGGTTGTATTTTAAACATTTCTTTTCCCTTCATCACTAGCTAACCCTGTGTGAAGATATAATCTATCTCTAAATTAGATATCATGTTGTGATACTAGAATTTTTGTACATGCAGTGACCTTAGACTATTCAAATTACAAATAACTTCTAAAATGAATTTTCTACCAATCTTCCATTTTGCTCACATCACACTAAATTTTAGAAAAAGGAACCTTAGTGTTTTATTATCTAAATTACAGAGATGATGGTATATTAAGACTTAAGGTTAATGGTCTGAGTAAATTCATTAACCTCCAATTAACCTCCTACCAAAAAGAAGAAAGCAAGCACATGTGTGCATGGGGAGGAGAGAGAAAGAGAGAGAGAGAGAGAGAGAGAGAGAGAGAGAGAGAGAAATTAAAGAATCTTTCAGATATACAAATCAGGGTGGGTAGTCAGCTAGCATTTCATAATTTCAGAAAAAAACTACAACTTTATTCATATGCTGAGTTCTTTTCCTATTATGGAATTATTTCTTCTGTATTCAATTTTAAATACTCATTCACTGAAATATTCTTTTTTAATTTTGCTTAATTTTTAGTTGATACATTTATGGACTGTAATGTGATATTTTGTTACATTTGGATGTTGTATGATGACTGAATCAGAATATTTAGCATATCCATTATCTCAAATATTCATCTTTTGTGATAACATTCCAAGTCCTCCACAATGATTGATTTGGGTTAACTTGATTACACTGAAGAGCACCTGAGGAAATGGTGTGCCTGTGAGGTCTGTCCAGAGAGGACCGGCAAGCAGTCAGCCAGCTGCATGGAAAGACCCCAGAATGTGAGCAGCACCATCCAACAGGCCTGACTGAGCCAAAGACCAGAAGAGGGGAGTTTGACCCCACACTGGGTCATTTTCTTGCTGCTTCCTGAGACATCAGACTCCAAATTCTACAGCCTTTGAATACACACTTGGTCCAGAGGCTTTGGAGGGAGGCTAAGGTCTTTGGCCTTGAACTGGGACTGTCTCACTGGTCTCTCTCTCTCTCTCCCTCTCTCTCTCTCTCTCTCTCTCTCTCTCTCCCTCTCTCTCTCTCCTCCCTCCCTCCCTCCCTCCCTCCCTCCTTCCCTCTCCCCCTCCCTCTCTCTCATTCTTATGTTTCTAGTTTCTTGGACTAAATATTTAACAGTTTTCCAAACCTTCAGCTTACAGACAGGTCTTAGTTTCCTTTTGATTGCTGTGATAAAATACTGAGCAAAAGCAGCTACAGGAGAAAGGACTGATTTCAACTTACACAAGTTCAATTTGGGAAGCCTGGGCAGGAGCTCAAGGCAGGAACCTGGAGGCAGGGGCCAAAGCAGAGACCATGGAGGAATTGTGCTTACTGCTTGCCCTCCCTGGCTTGCTCAGGTGCTTTTCCTATACAGCCCAGGTCCATCTGCCCAAGGATGGCACTGCCCACAGGGCTGGGCCCTCCTGCATCAACCAGCAATTAAGAAAATGCCCCACAGACATGGCCACAGAACAAACTGATGAAGAAAATTCCTCAACTCAACAAAAAGTAGCTAACACAGACAGCAACAGTGGGACTATTCAGCCTTTGATGACATGAACAAATCTAATAAATCCCCTCATTATACATATATATATATATATGTATGTATACATGTGTGTATATGTGTGTGTGTGTGTGGTTTGTCTAGAGAATCTTAACATACCTTTTTTTTAGTTATTTGGAAAAGAACAATGTCATCAGCTACAGTCACTCTGATGTACATTGTATTTAACTGTAATTTTGTGTGCATTGACTATTTTCTCTGCATATACCCCCTCCCTTAGCTTCAGGTGGCACTAGTCCATTTTTTCAACCTCTATGGTTGCACTGTTTTTTATTGTTTCCTTTATTATTTTTATTTTATATGTATGAGCATATTGCCTGCATGTTATGTAAAGTGCACTTGTGTCCTGCAATACCAGCAGAGGTCAGAAAAGGACATCAGATCTCTTGAACTGGAGTTACAGATTGTTGTTATCTATAACTAATGACATGGCTGGTGCTGGTGACTGAACCCAGGTCCTCTGCAAGAGCAGCCAGTGATCTTAACTGCTAAGTCATTCTCCAGCCCTGGTATCATTGTTTTTAGATCCCACAAGTCAATGAAATTTCATTTAATATTTGTATTCATGTGGCTAGTTAATTTCACTTAACACAATATCTTCCAGGTTCATCCATGTTGTGACAAGTGACAGGATTTCATCTTTTTTCATGGCTGAATAGTATTCTATCATGTGTGCATACCACATTTTTTTTTATCCACTTATCTGTTGACAGACCTCTAGCCTCCATATTGTGGCTATTGTGACTAGTGCTTCAATAGATACTGGAGTGTAGATGTCTCCTTGACAAATCAGTCTCATTTTGATTCAATGTATGTATAGCAACAGGATTACTGAATCATGTTGTATTTCTACTTTTTATTTATTTGCACCTGTTTAATCTGTATCAGTGTTTTGCCTGCATATGTGTAAGTATACCATCTAGGTTCCATGCACCAGAGGTCAGAAGAGGGCATTGGATCCTCTGGAGCTGGAGTTATAGATGGTTGTTAGCCACCATGTGGATAGTGGGAACCGAACCCAAGTTCTCTTCAAGAGCAGCTAGTGCTCTTAACCCCTGAGCCATCTCTCCAGCCCCAGAAGTTCTATTTTTAACTTACATTTTTTGTTTGTTTTTAAGACACATTACAGCCCTAGCTGGTCTAGAACTCCTTATGTAAATCAGGCAATCCTGCCTCTCAGCATCCCCAGTGGTGGGATTACAGACATACATCACCATGTACAGCCTCTATTTTAAGTTTTTGAGGAACTGATATACTGCTTACCGATATACTGCTCTTCTAATTCATATTCCCACTAACACCAGAGTAGTTAGGAAAAAGAAAGAAATAAAGGTCTCTAATTTGGACAGATTAAGTCATCTCTGTTTGAAGACAACGTAATATTATTATACACAAAACCATAAAGACTATCAAATAACATTTAAAACTAATAAAAGAATTTAGGAAATCATCAGAATACAACATTAGCATACAAATGTAAGTAGCATTTCTATACAAAAGTTTTAAACTATTTAAAAAGAAATCACACAAAAATTCCATTTATACTTGCTATACAGAAATAAAACACAGGATTACATTTAACTCAAGAAGTAAAAGATCTTCTCAATAAAAACTATAAAATATTGATGAAGGAAACTGGAAAGGATATATAAACAGGAAAGTCTTCTATTTTCATGAATTAAAAGAAAACTGTTTTTAAAGCATCAAAAATCTACCCCCCCCAAATCTACAGATTCAGTACAATTCATATCACAATGCCAAAAACATTCTTCACAGAAGTAGAATACTGGAATTTGAATGGAACCTAAAAGACACCCAGTAGCTCACATAATGTTAAGTGAAAGACCAAAACTAGAGGAGCTATAGCACCTGATTTCAAAACACACATCCCAGCTATAGTAAACAAAGCAGCTGCATCGGTGCATTCTTTATGTAACAAATATTTCCTATATATTGACCATACAGCCAGTCAGGTGCTGGTGAATCAGAGGTTAGTCAAACTTCCCAGAGGTCATCATGGCTAGGGCAGTGCTCCTCACACCTTAATATGCATATCCATATAATATATTTTATACACATCACTGGAAGGTTTGATGAAGCAGAATTCCAGACCGTGTCCCTTAACTTTCTGGTGCAGTATTTCTGGACTGCGAATTTATGCTTCTGACCAGTTTTTAGGTGATGCTTTGCTGCTGGTCTGTGGACCCCATTCATAAGTCTACTCGACTAAAGCAATATTTCAGTGTATTTACCAATCACCTATGCCATTGTTTAAATAACAAGTTTGTGAACTGGGATCCTGAAGATTCTGATCCAGTAAGTCTAGGACAAGAGCCAACATCTTACAGAGCCTCCAAGGTAAGTCTTTTACACATGGCTTCAGGATCCTCATAAAGGGAGGTTTTGGCTTATAGTAGAGGAGGCAGAGAATCAAAATCAGACAAAAAATATCTGATACAAAATTTCAATAAATCTAAAAGAATAGATCTGCATGTGCTTTCAGAGTGGAGAAGTGAGATGGGGGTAAAACCATTTGTTTAGGAAAAGCAGCAAAGGTCAGCGTGCTAGACAGTCAGCTCTTCTTCAAACCTGGCTAAGAAAAAAGGATGGCGGGCAATAAATCTTCCTACGTTGAAGGCTTTGCATTTGTACTAGAACAACTTGTTCTATGGTTTGGGACTCTGTAGTCAGTTATTATATCACTTTTCTTTCTACCAACTTATCTGCTATCTGTCCTTGGGTAAGCTGCTTATCATTTCTCTGACACATGTTTAAAGCTCTGTGAAATAGATCATAGCTCCTAACGTGCAGCGTTCAGGGAATACTATGTAGGCCCTAGAGTGTCATCACCATCCACATTTTGATGAAAGCTGTGATTACTTTTATCTTTTTCCTGCTCATTGCACATTAGGTAGAATACGGGCAGACAGTTTGTCATTTTAGTTCATAGTTTGCCAAAACAACTTGTTGAAGAGGACTGGGCATTGCCAGAGCTTCTGACCTTCAGCTAAATACAAGGTCTTAATATGCCCCTGTCTCAAGAGTGAGACAAATAGATGGTGTCAGTTTCTCCCTGAACATCTCAAACTCCTTTGCAGCTACGTTGGGCATGTGACTAGCTCAAGCCATACACTGTGAAGCGAAGTGGCATTTGGGCTGCTGGGTAGTTCAGTACCTGGGTGTCTTCTTCATACCCCACCTTCATTCCTCCATGAAAACTAAATAAATGTGGTCCAGAAAAATCTGGAAGTCACAAGAAGGGGCCACACATACTTAGAAAGATAGCTCAGCACTTAAGAGCAATGGCTACTCTTGCAGAGGATCTTGGTTTGGTTCCCAGCTCTCACATTGCATCTTACAACCATCCATAACTTAAGCTCCAGGGGATATGATGCCCTCTTCTGGCTTCCCCAGGCATTTCATGCAGGTGGCACACTTACATACATGCAAGCAAAACATTTATGCACATAAAATTTAAAAAATAAAATATTTTTAAAAGGGCGGGGGAGCACAAAATAGAAGGAGCTGAGATTCCAGAGTCACTATGTGGAGAAAGACTTATCTGACCTTCGTTTGACGGTAATGTGAGACATAATTCTGAAGTTAGGCCTTTGATGTGTTGATGTAGTAGTAACAGAAGCTAGTATCAACTGGTCTAAGGCTTTCAGAAGGTGTACTTGTTTACCCAATCCATGTAGATTTCTGACTCATGCCTCCATTTTGTTTTGTTCATCAGCACAATATAGTATGTTGGTGAAAGCTGAGCGGGTGGTGTGGAGAAATGCTTGGTGAGGAGACAGGAGCTTCCCTTTGGGCATATTCATAGTGTTTACTTAACCATTTCAATGCTGACTCATGAAGCTCAGTGTGATTGTTCCTCCTGAAGTTTCCTAGAAGAAAACAGTCTCCAATTGGACAGTAGAGTTTTGTCTCAGGATTCTGTTTTGTGGATGGGCTCCGTGTAGTCACCATTGTCTAAAGATAAAGTATTTTACCCCATAACTGAAGATGTTTTCTCCTCTCTGAAGTACCCAGCCTGTTGTCTAATAAGCTTTGACACCTGTTAGGCAGCTACTGTCTATTCAGGGAGCATAGTAGAAGTCATGGTTAAGAAGTGGACTTCTAATGACTGCTTGCTTTTCTCTTTCACAAAGGGACTCAGATTCTGGCTTCAGGGAAAGGGACCAGATACTTCTTCCCCACTCTGATTTTTCTCTTATCTCTGGTTAAAAGAAAGAGCAAGGCACTGCTACCAAACCCTAGGTCAAGGCCCACATCCAACCACAAGCCCTGTACTTCAGACTAGGTGATGTGAGAAGTAGGGAAGCCTTTGGAATCTGCAGCTCTCAAACACACACATGAAGCAGCATGGGGTAGAGGAAGCTGGAGGTTTTGACATCGGTCCCACGTGCTTTAAATCTTGGCTGCCAGCCTTCTAGCTAGTTAATGTCAGAATTGTCTCTCAGCTCTGATCCTCAGTTTCCTCCACTATGAAAGGGGGCCTATAAAATTGAAACTATAAAATCTCAGGGTGGGATGAAAAATGTGATGCAACTAACGAGGTGTCTGGCACACAGTCAGTGCTTAATGAACATGCTGTTTCTCCTGTCCTTTCCTCCCCACACAATGTCCGCTGGGTAGAGCATATCATCGTTTTCTCGAGCTCTGCCTGCCTCAGTACAGGCCTGCAGGTACATATCAGAACTTGCTCAACTACGATGACGGAGCCCAAACACCTTTCGTAGTCAGCATAAACCCCTTGAAAGACACCAGGTCTTCCTGCGCCACAGATTATTCCACTGGATAAAGAAAGAAGGAAACAGAACGAAGCACGCTCTCCAGTGGGGTCGTAAGACCTGGGTACACGCCCACTCTCCAGCTGCTGTGGTGTTGGGCAAATGAGAAATATTTCCTTGTGTGGAAAATGTTAACTTCCACAGAAAACGCTGTAAAATGAAACACCTAGCACAAATGGATGGCATTTCAGTGTGTCTTCAGGTTACTGTTTTTTCCCCTCTGGCTGCCCTATTTTTCTGTGCTTTGAGTGTCTCTAATACATGACTCTTCCCCTAGACTGTGGTGATTACAGACATGGTCGATGCTTTTCTGGGTCATCCATCCATGGTCCCACCATCTTTCTTTTTGGCTTCAATGCATGCTACTTTACAAAGCCCCCACTCAAGCAGAGCACAGGAAGAACGTCCTGTCTTTCTGTAATATTGTTTTTTTTTTTTTTCCTTCGAACGTTTGTTTCATTCCACCCACAGATCCCAGAGTGCTTCATACATCTCTTTTAAGGTTTAGTGACATCTCACCCCAATTCAGTGCTGGCAACTTTATAAATAGAAAAGTCTAGAAGCTAACATAGATATGAAATTCGGCTCATGGATAAAGTGTCTGAGATACTGTAACCAGGGGACTCGTCGATTTGAATTTTCTTATTGCACGTTAAAAGTTTAACCACCTTGATACTTGTTTAAGGTTGGATTCAATTCCATTAAGGTCTAAGACTGCACTGTCTCACTCTCTGCTGCGTTCTGCTCATTGGAGAATACACTTTCACATAGGCAGAGGCCCTGAGACCCTTGCTTTATTTCATGGCTGTCTACACTTCAGGCCACAGTTTTGGACATGTACTTTTAATATTCCTGCTTTCTGCCTCTTTGGAGCCAATTCGTGTTTCTCCTGTGAAGCTATTTGGAGGCTGACTTGAGGTGCACACATACATATTTCCTAGGAAGAGCACTGAAATTTGAAAAGTGGGTGAAATAGCATGAAAACCTTATGTTCTAATTCTCTTCTGATTCATTAGCTGTGTGATGCCTCAATGTTCAAAATTCCCATGTCTGTAAAGGAGCTTTGCTTTCCTGTACTCCACACAGCCCCTCTGATCTCTTCCTCTGCAGCTTGGGGACGTTTCCTCAGTCCTTGGACTTTGACACAGTGTAAGCTAATGTTGAACTCCTGCTGAAGAAGTTTTTCCTCACTTGAGTCTCCGAGGCTGAATGATCCTGCACAGTTTATCTCACGCCTTATTGCAGCTGTTACCTCTTTTCTTGGAAAATGTTTTCTTTATATTCACTTAAGTTGTCACTCGGAATTCTCCTCAGGTTGACATACGACTCACTCCTGTGTCTCCTTAACATGCACGGAGCTGTACAAAAAGCAAACATGTTTAATTTCTTAGCGCTGTAGTCTTGGGAGTGGAGGCTATTTGTAAATTTATTACTCTGAACAGTCTGCAAATTTGTTCTACCATCATTTATTTATTTTTTCTAATTCTGTTTGAGCAGCAAGGGGTGGTCTATTGCTGCAGACTGCTAAAGTCCTTCTATGCAGGGACAGATATCACACAAGGAAAAAATTTCATTTATCTTTCTGCTTCCTTCCTTTACTTTCTTGTTTCTAAAAACTTTGTCATGAAGTTGGTGGGATTTGTTTTTAAATATCTTAAACCAGTATAGCTTTAATCCTTGAGAATAATTCTATATTCCATTAAACTTTTACTAAGGGAACCTAGATTTCACTACTCCCGTCTCAATTTTAATTTTCCTAACGTCATCATATTTGTTCTGGTTAGAAACTGAAGGAAGTTTTAAATTGCTCTTTGCTGGAAGAATTTTAGACCTGGAGGGAAGCTTAGAGATTGTCTAATTCACCTTCCCACATCTTCAGACACCAAAGCTCGGTGGTTGAGTGAATTGTCTACTGTCAGAAAACTGGGTTCGTAGAACTGAAGGTCTCTGACTCTGACCCAGAACTTTTGTTCTCTATGGTGTTCAGGACATTGAGTTTTTTTCACTGTCATTGTCTCTTCTGTAAATTTTCCTTTTAAGATGTGTGAGTAGGATAGGGCCTAACCTCTGTGATGCCCCAGTGGGGTTAATTCCTCTTTTCATGGACTGGAGATCTGAAAGCCTAGGAGAGGTATTCCTGGATGCTTTCATAGTAGCTCTGAACCTAGCACTAGTCCAAGTTCACAGAAGTTTCTTCATAAACATTTGTTGAAGAAATGAATGAATGAACAAAGAAACCTTGCTTTACTACTGTGCTGTGAACTGTGAGGCAAGTCAAAGAAGGCAGAAAGATTTATAGCTACCAATGAAAATGTAATCTTGAAGCTGGAGTCACAGAGAGGAAATAGTAAGGCAGGAAACCCCATTTAATTGCCAGAATTAAAGTGCTATGAAAGTTCAGAAAGGGAAAAGTAACATTACTAGCACCTATAAAAATATAAAGGCTGTCAGTGGAATCAGGACTAAGACGTGTTGTAAAAAACGGGGAGCATGGTTGAAGCTTCCAACAAGCCTTCTTCACAAACCATAGAATGAGGGAAAAACTACTTTCAGTAAACAAACTAGAGAAAGTCTGTAATCTAGAGACCAGAAAAGAAGGAGATCTGAAGTCAACTTAATCATGTAAGTAAAAACATAAATATGATTCATAATTTTTAATGATTTTGGAAAGTGAAAATAATTTTGTGCTACGGGTTTAAAGAACATTCATGGATGCACCATAAGGCTTCTGCCTTGCTGACCTTCTACCACATTGGGCAGATAAATGTCAAGATTAGCCATTTTATTATAGACTGGAATCTCATTAATTATTGGTAAAGAATTGGTGAAAAGGGCAAAAGAGCTGCTTTGTTACTAAACTGTAAGACAACTTCTTTATTCTGTCAATGATTTAAATTTTTAGTCAAGTTTACACATGTCTAGAGAAGAGAATGAACAGTCTACTGCCCCCTGCCGTCTTTGGGTTGTGTCTGAGGGTGTCAAGTGTTGTCCTTCTTTGCTTTTTTACTTCATTAACCCCATCTGGAAAATGAACATTTATTCCTAAGGGCTGCTTCTCCTTGGAGATGGAGGGAAGGCATCGGACAGAGAGTCAAAAATCCTAGCTTTGACTCTGGCCATGTACCTTGAGTATTTAAATTAAACTTCCTAAGTCTGAAGTTTCCTCGTGATAAATTAGACCTGGACTGTAAGACTACTTCTTCACAAATGTTAGTCAAAGTGTTTACATTTTAGGTACTGGAGAAATATATTGACAGGATTGGAATGGAGTGCCCTGTTTCAGAAGAAGAGGTCCTGGGAAAGGTTGTGGGTTGGAGGAACAGATGTGATAGCCCACTTTTTTTCCGGAGGCTCTCATTCTTTCATTCCCATCCAGACACAGCTGCTCTTGATACATACAACTTGAGAAGTAACATCCTAGGTCCATGCATCTGATTTGAGGAGACTCAATCCCTAGATAAAGGATGTGACTAGGTGTAGTGAATGCTGTCTCCCTAGAAGCTGAATGTCATGGAAAAGAGACAGAGAGAACACCAACGTAATGATAGAGCTACCTAGAAAACCCAAGGCTGTTAAGCTTAGGCACCAGTTTCAAGGGAAGATAAAACTTGGGACATGGCCATTGTGAGGTATTTCACCAAAGAAGACCAGTCAGACAATGTTTTGCCAAGTGAAAGTCGTTTATTAGCTGGCAAGCAACTACAGAAGAGTGTCGGAGCTCAAGTGCAGCCCTAAGCCGTGTCTAGGGTAAGCTTTTATACAGAAAAACCATAACCAGGAGAGGTAAAAAGTTTAAGTTCCTAAACTTACAGGTGGAAAGCCCCCTTAAAAAATTCTATTATATTAAACAATGATTACTATTTTGCAGAAGAAAAATAGTAGCCAAGCATAACTTACAGAAGCCATAAATACGCAGTTAAGCAGATGTTCTCTGGAATGTGCTGACCTGTTCTCAAAACAACCTGGGGTCCTGCTGACATGTGGTCCCATACCCTGGGCCAACTACCTGATAATTTAAAAGGCTGGAGTCAGCCTAAACTTCCACATGGCATAGCTATGGTCAAGAAGGTGCCATATCACACTGCTTGTGATTCTTTGGGTCCTAAATTTGAGTGGGGCTCAGTAAGGATGGCCCATCTGCATTCCACATGGTATCTACTGAAGAGGCTGAAGGGTCTATACATCCCAAATGACCCCACTCACATGAGTGGAGGATGATGTTAGCTGTCAGTCAAGGAATCCTAACCCATACCTATGCTAACTTCTCTTGTTCTTTCTTGCTTCCTCATTCTTTAAACATATCCTTGTCTCTGGCTCTGCTTCTAGAAACTCAGACTAAGACACTGGGCCTTCCTGTCCTGCTCACTCTTGCACATAAGAGGAGTTGGGATAAATAAAACCCTTCCAGCTTTGACACCAGGTTGGATTTGGATGAATTTTTTTTTTCTGACCTTATCTCTCTTCTTCCTGAGTAAAGGATGATTCTGAAATCCAGAATATGAATGGATGATAAAATGTCAAAGGCTTTCACATCTCCCAGACTTACTCTTACTTCTGGTTGTAGATCCTTGGAAATTCTATTGAATTTATCAGAGCCAAGTTACTTCAAGAAACTTTGACACATAGCTGGGTGTGGTGGCCCATTCTGTAATCTCAGCACTTGGGAGGCTAAGGCATGCGGATTGCCATGGATTTGAGACTGTGCTACATAGTGAGTTCCTGGGCAGTCTGTGCTGTGAGAACTTGTTTCTAAGGAAAGAAATGAATGAATAAATAGATGTTAATAAGAAAAATAAGTATATATATACTTATAAATATATATGTATATACTTATATTTGCATATATATAGTCAAAGTATTGTTATGAAAATCAACCACAATAAAATACGTGTTGCACAAAAGGAGAAAGGAGAATCTAGTACACAGAAGAATCTAAATGAGTATGCTCTCTTTCCTCATCCTTTGTTAAGAGGCTCCACCCGTCTAGGACTTTGTTCCATCCTCTTGGGACTGAATAGTTCACATAATCCTAGCACTGAGCATTTCCCATGATGTGGCTTGGTGTACAATATTGCTTAAATTATCCCCTTTGGGAGAGGAGTGAAACAGCGTAAAGTGTCAACAGTAGAAATCTCTAATGTTACCTCTTAACACATGGCTATAGTAGGACCTGTGAGACCCAGCATTCATTATTGTTTAAAGGAAGAAAATTATACAATTTCAGATGTTTAACTTTCAATAAGATCATAGAATCTAATAATAGTGGTTGAGAAAAGACATTTCACTTTTTGCATGTTTATTAGGACAGACCACTGGCCTCATTTCTGCCTCCAATTAGACTCTGCAGGATTAAAGTGAAAAGCGACTCACAATTCAAGCTGGAGCCTCATTCAGTTAATAAAATCTGAAGACTAAAGTTTGGAGACGAAAACCACAAATTTCTTTGACTATTTTACTACTAGGTTCTCAACTTTTGCATCAATTCATCCATAATCTCCTTTTAAATTCTTACATTTTTAATGCTCACCAGTAAAAAGTGAGAGTGACTTTCTTTCTATAGGTAACAAGCCATATTCACATTCCACAGAGGGTTCACTTGCATGGCTCCAGGGCTGACCTCCCTGATTCTACCTCTGTGAAGGATGCATTTTCTACAAGTCCTTTTGAAATGCAGCTTGCTCTTTCACATAGCTTACTTACCAATGTGAGCTTCCTTCCTTCACAAGTGAACCAAGAGCTCTAATTCTTAATGGATTTACAGTTAAGAGAGCGTGATGAGATTGGCCAGTGTTCCATTATGCACAACATACCATGCTTCACACAGCAGACAGACCCAACTTTCAGGGCACTTACTTTTATTTACACCTTTAAAGTGTTGCCCCAAGTGTTAGAGACCAGCAGCTGAGATTTTACACAGATCTAAGAAGTGACTCAAACAAGGTCATGTCCTCTCAATCTGGAAGCCTATAATGTAAGCAGGCACCACAATCTTTAACTCTCTGCTCTACTTTAAAGATAAAACACAGAAAAATAAAGTGAGCACTATGTGCACAGTCATCCTTAGATACCCATGGGGGATTAGTTCAGGACTCCTTGCAGATGGCAAAATTTTCAGATGTCTAAGATCCTAAAAAATTTGATTTAAAAATAATTTATAATACCTACATGCAACCTGTGTACATCTTTCTGTATATTTTTAAATTATAAAAATTGATAAAAAGTGATATATAACACCTACATATAACCTATACACATCTTTCTGTATATTTTAAATCATCTCTAGATTATTCACAATATTCAATAAAATGTAAATCTCTGTGAGTAGTTGTTATACTGTTTAGGGAATGCCAAAAAATCCATATATGTTTAGTACATTTTCCCCCATTATATCTAGTCCACTATTGGTTGAACCCATTGATGCAGAACCCACAGATATGGAAAATCAGTTATATTTAGCTTATCTAAAAATCAAATAAATTCTACCTAAATACCCACAATATCCTGAATGCCAACTTGAGAAATTTACACTTTTACAGGAGAATAGTGAAAATAGGTTTAACAGGACAGACATTGTAGATAGAGTCACATTCTGCATTGCAACACTCAAATAAAGATGCACCATCAACCAGTTCCATGTCTAAAAAAAACCTAATGAAATAATTAGTGTCATGTTCACAATCTCATGGCAAAATATTTTTGAAATTATTTTTAACAGTAAAATGTAGAAAAATGGCTACAATAAGAAATTATTTAAATAACCTAGGAGGCATCCATTCAATGAAATATTCCTATGGAAAGTAACTTTTAGAACAGATGAGAAGAAATACTTATTTTTACAAGAAAAATTATATAAGGGCAACAGTGCAGAGATCATTTGATAAACTTCAGAACTTCATTTATATATTTCTATGTATATGCTACATAGAAATTTCTATGTATAAATTTGTATATACTCACATATATACATACATATTTTTATTAACTTTGATTATTTCATACAAATAAGTAGGTCCTTCTATTTACTCTCACTACCATCCTATTTTTTTAACTTAAAAATTTTATTGAGGGGCTGGAGAGATGGCTCAGCGGTTAAGAGCGCTGACTGCTCTTGCAGAGGACCTGGGTTCGATTCTCAGCACCCACATTGCGGCTGTGAACCATCCTTAACTCCAGTTCCAGGGAAATCTGAAGCCCTCTTCTGACCTCTGTGGCATTGCATGACATGGGTGTACTCACATACATACAGGCAATACACTCATACACATAAAATAAAAATAATAAGCAAAATATTTTTAAAATTTATTGAGAATTTCATACATGCATATGTGTTTGATCAAATCCACGGCCACTCCAATTGGTGTGACTCCTTTCAATATTGATTTCTTTAACTCTCTGCTATTTTTTCTATATGAATGATGAGTTACATTCAGCAAAATAAGTCTCGTGATTTCAAATGAAGTCTCACCCTGAAAGGAAAGCAGTGTCCAAGTGTGTTAAGCCAGAGAGGGGCAGCAATCTTTGGGAATTTATAAATGGGCGTTTTAAGGATTTCATGGGTCTTCTCTAAAAAACTGTACAAAGGGAATTCATTATATAATCTTTCTGCTAAGGATATAATCTTACTCAGCTAGTGTTATTTATATTTCCATATGTTCCCTGACATTACCAAACCAAGCAGTAAAAAGAACAAGGTGTCATTTTGGTTTTTCTTTTATTTATTTTTTTATTAACATTGCTTTAAAAAAATAACATGATTACACTGAAAAACTTTTTATACATTGGGAAATTCAAAGAGGTAGTGAATGCCAAATTCACACTATAGCAACAGTGATATATTTCACAGTGTTATTGAAGCTTGGTAGTACAATTTTGTCAGTAAATAATACTTGAAAATTATTGTAGACCTATAGAATTGAGAATTTACATCCTAAAATACAATTACATATTTTTTTGATAATTATATCCATTTAGTTAATTTTCTAACTTCCCATACTGTGACTTTTATCTCTAGAATTTCAATTAGATGTTTTATATTTTCTGTAGGGTACAGGTGACAGTACACTAGGGGCTATAGAAGAGCAATAGAAAATAAACACATAAAAACAAAAACAAAAGCAAACTTTTGTTGCCTGGGAATGGGAGAGGTCCAACATCAAGGCCTGGGTGCCCAAGACCACATGTGGAGTCAAGACCACAGCTGGCCCTCCGGGGAGAGGGAAATTCTAGAGAATCAGTCCTTCCTAGACCAAAATCTGCAACTGACAGAGACCGCCCCTGTCCCCAGCAAAAACCTAACACAGAGGCCAAGCCACTGCCATGCACAGCCTAGGGCCTCACGAGAAGGGGCTGTGAGAAATGCAGCCACTCAGAGAAGGCTGAAACTGCTGCCCAACACTGGGAAGTTCTCTGCTCTCCAATCTGCTCCACCATCGGTCACCAGAGGAATGTGGAACCATGACTCACTTTTGAGAACCAAATCTCTAGGTTCAGGGAGGGGATCACAGCTCCAGTTCTCAGGAGGAAACTACACCTCTAGGCTCATAAGTATGTCTGTGTTGGAAACCACAATATGGTTTCATGGGAGGGAACTACAGCTCCAGCTCATGCGAGGGGACCACACCTCTAGGTTCATAGGAAGAGATCACAACTCCAGCTGATAGCAAGGAACCCTGGATCCGGTTCACAGCAAGGGACCACAGCTGCAGTTTACAGCAAGGAACCACAACTCCAGTTCACAGACAGCCACCACTGTTGCCATCTTGGTTCTTCAGTCATTTTGTTTCTTATTTGCCAAGTCCTTTCTTGCCTGCACCTGGCAATTGGACCTCATTTTTCTTGGAGTTGGTCACTTGGGTGATGATGGCTGGCTGACCATGGGTGGATAGCTGAAGACCTGGCCCTTGGCAGGAGGCATGAGGGGGTGTGGTGGGGTGCTTTCAGCCACTTCCTGGAGGCAGCCACCACATGGCTCCATGCTTGAAGAAGGGCAGGCTCTTGTGTTCACCACTACATGACAGACTCATGCCTGTTTTTATTTTTCAGTGTCCATTTATGCTATACTGAGTCTTCTATAACAAGATTACGTCATTCAGTATTTGAAAACTAAGAAAAGCTAAGAAGAAAGTCAGAGCTTATGATTTTTAACTCACCATTTTATTGAAAATTGTATTTATTTTTCTGATTATAAAAACATATTTGGGCTACTATCCTCAGGCCTCTTGGGGTAAGTCTACAGCGCAGCTCTCGCGCTGGGACTCCCTAAGCCACATTCACCCTTCCATGCCCACCCCTCGCCGTTCTATACTCTAGTTTGGACCCTGTGCCATTCCTAGTCTTGGGGCCCCAGACACCTGGGGAACCAATACTGCTTCCTGATCCTTTTCACCTAGACCAACTTAGTGCCTTCCTTGGGCTCCAAGAGCACTGCGTCTGGACCTGGCACCACCCTCACCTCTCTCTGCTTCCCAGAACCTGCACCACCGGCTAACTCTCCTAACCTGCTCTCCTATCCTCAGGCCACTTGGGCCAAGTCTATCGCAGAGCCCTCCGCGCCTTGACTCCCCCAACCTCATTCACCCTTCCATCTCCCCCACTGTTCTCTACTCCTAGTTTGGGCACTGCACCATTCCTAGTTTTGGGTCCCCAGACACCTGGGGAAATAATAT
>NW_008342028.1:587290-616751 GCF_000622305.1 Nannospalax galili | reverse complement strand
ATTAAAAAACAAAAAAAAAAAATTTCATCAGTAAAACATTAACAACAAACAACATGAAAAAAAAAAACATATTTGAAGCAGAAGACAAAAGAGTTTTTAAATTTTAAGGAAGAAAGTCGTAAAATGGGGTTGATTAAATGGGAGGGGAAGAGGGAGGGTTATTTAAGGAACTATGGGGATAAAAGGGGAAGGAGTTCAAGAGAGGTGGTACCATAAGAGACAGGTATTATCAAGGCAGAAATGGGGAAAATGGGGATACTTTAAATGGGAGGATGTGGAGGGAGGCTTAGACAGGGAGAGAAAGAGAAGAGAGATAAATAATGCCTGGTTAGTGTAAAAAACTGAGGGAATCGTATTAGTTCAAAAACCTACTGAAAAATTACACATATGATATCGTTACGTGAGTCCATGAGTATAGCTGAAGACTACATAACAAGAAACAATGCCAGACAGGAAACCTTCCTTTGAGTTGTTGGTCAGGGTAGTCCAAGAAACTTCCAAAATTACACAGGCTACTGCCACAGCCTTTGATTGCCTCCCAAAAATGGAAGGTAAGACCCTACCGCTGAAGACAAGACACTCTTCAGACACAGGATTTGGAGCAATGGAGTTGGAACTGACCTGGAAGCCATCTCCCTTGCAGGCTAGCTCTCATAGCTTTGGAGAGAACTACACAAGCTGCTGAGAGATAACAACAATCTCAGTCAATGGTCCAACCCCAGTTTTAAGGCCTAATAACCACACCAGTGACTGGCATAGCAAGTGATACTGGGGCGGTAGTGGCACTCAAGGCGGGGGGATAATAGGAAACAGGTATTATCAAGGAGAAAATGGGGAAAATGGAGGTACTTTAACTGGGGATAGAGGAGGAAGATTAGATGGAGGAGAGAGAGAAGAGATAAAGTTTATTTGATATGAAAAACCAGTGGTAAATGAATTACCTCAAACCTACTGAAAAATATGCACACGATATCTGAACATGAGTGCATGTGTATACCTGAAAGCTATGTAACAAGAAATACAGGGCCAGACAAGAGAAACCTCCTGTTGATGTTGGTCAGGGTAGTTCAAGAGACTTCCAAAAGAACACAAGCAATTGCCACTGCCCTTGATTACCTCCCTATTTCTGAAGACTGGCCATACTTCAGACACAAGACTTAGAACAGTGGAGCTGGACCTGACCTTGAAGCCTTGTCCCTGAAGACTAGCTCTCATAGTCCTAGAGAATATTACACAAGTTGCTAAAGGAGAAAAATCAATCATCAGTGGTCCAACTCAGCTTTAAAGGTTATAACCACAACAACGACTGGTACAATAAACTATAGAGGTACAGTAGTGGCACTTTTATCTGGGGGTAATCAATAGCTATCTAAATGGACTTAACACCTTCTCAGTAGGAGGGAAGTCAGGGGTGGCAGTATAAACATAGCCAAATACACATGGCTGGAAAGGTCACATATCCTAGAGAAAACCCTATATCATAGCTCTAGAAAAATGTAATTTCTTACTATATGCCAAATGTAGATCCTTATATATATAGACAAGTATCACAGTCACCACTCATCAAAGACATTTATTTTAGCAATAGATGGAGGCCACTACAGAGTTTTACAACTAGTCACACACAGAATATGTGTCTGAGAGATGCCCAGCCCTATGTGGAACCGCTACACTAAGACTCATGGAACATAGCAGAACAGAGGAGTAGAGAGAATACTAATCCATCCCTCAACTCTCACCAGCAAAGCTTCCTCATGGAACAGAGTGCCATATACATAAAAGGCCACAACTGGCCAATGTGTAGAGATTAAGAGACTGCAGAGCACACTTCTCTGGATAGGACTCAAATATTAAACCTCACCCACTTATTTTTCAGGTATCATTGCAGAACGGGCACAGAAAGATTGTAAGAGCCAGGATTGGTGCATAAGCCTAAGAGAACAGTCTCCTAGGCCTCTGGAAACTTGCTTATATGAACTTACAGCAGTAGTGACAGCATGTACAAGACCCATGCACAGTCAATCAGACCAAAACCCAGCATAGAATTGGGGAATTTGGCAACAGGCCACAACCTTAGCCGAGGAGCTACTGGCAATGGATTACTGCTAGCTGTGAGAGAGAGATGATCTTCTTTAAGGAAAATGAGACTATATAGGCTGATGAGGAACATCTCAGTAGAGAACTTGTCTTGATAGCCTTAACATGTATGACAGAATGCATGAAAGCTGGTAGAGGAGTCCTATGGGAGGTGTGGGTAAGGGGAGAGGATCTAAATATGATTAACATTTATTGTCTGAAATGCACAAAAATTCAATAAAATTAAACATTAAAAACTATAAATATGACAAGCCATGCATGGTGGAGCTCGCCTTTAATCCCAGCACTTGGGAGGCAGAGGCAGGCAGATCTCTGTGAGTTCAAGGCCAGCCTGGTCTACATAGTGATTTCCAGATCAGCTGGGGCTACAGGGAAATCCTATCTCAAAAAATTCCCCCCAAAATATAAATATTGGCATATTAATTCTAGTTAAATGTTTATAAATGTGTCTATTTATACATGGTGTGTATAAAATTATGTATACCAAAATGGTATCATGTATACTATAAGTGCATATACTCTATACATGTCTGCATACAAAATATGATCATGTGGTCATTAGTGCCCCACTCACTAGGATAGAACAGTCTCCATAGTGAAAATCCAGACAGTTGCCCTGGTTCTAGCTCACAAGGTTGATTTTCCAAACTTTCTTCAACTTTTTCACATTTCCCCAGGGGAGCCTTTCCCTGATCTCTGTTATGGAAGAATGAGATACATACAGGACAGCTGTCCAGCCAGACATCAACATTGAGGCTAACCTTTATTAGGATAAGCTAAGAATCCGGCTCTTGATTCCAACAAGCTGAGTTTGCTGTAATTTTCAAGGCCATTTTATTGAATTCCAGCCACCAATTAAATTTTTGCTGTATATTGTTTTTTCTATCAGGCTTGAAATAAACTGCTAGAGATTTTGTTGTACAGTATTTTCTTCTTCTTCACAGCTATTTTTGCACATTATTATGCCTGTCTGGAATGTATTTAGGACTGGGGAGCAGATGCAGCTAGCTTCACCTCCTCCTATGTGGAAAACTCCATCCTTGTCCTGTATTTCTGTCCCTTTCCCATCTTCCCAGTTGTCTTTCTGGTTGGCTTGCTGCATCAGCACCGCTTCCTTCCACTACAGCAGCTCCATGACATGCCGTCCTATCCCACACGGCATGTGGCCTCCAGTGATGCATGTTTTTTAAAATTTTTGTGAACTTTCTTTCATATTTATTTATTCAGATGAATCAGATCATGATAAAAAAAATCTGTTGAGATGCTAAAATCTCTACGCACAGTATTACAATAACATTCCCAGAAATATTACCAATGACAGGAATTTACAGATCTTTTCTGCAAAGGATCGTACATTTCAGTATTTGCAAGCTGTATCTTCTGTGTCACAACCACCCAAGTCTGCCTCTGAAGTGCAGAAATCACCTTTAGCACGTGGAAATTGAAGCACATGCTTCTTTACAGAGTACCTTGGCATTTTGCTCTCCACTGACTGCCCTGTTGGACTGCCTTCCCTGTCTTTCCCATGCATTAAAATTATTCTGTTTTTTCAAAGCCCATCATAAGTGACACCTCTACATGGTTGCCTTTTCTGGTCTGAATTTCATGCTTGTGTGTGCTTGTTTTATAAAACAGTATAATCTGCCAGGTTCCTGTGGTTTCTCAGTTCACTTTATCTTCTTTTCTATGACCATGGTAGGAAGTTCCTCTACTGCCCCAGTGCTGCCAGTGTAACTGACAAGGGAGTGGGTCTCTGTAATTCAGTGGTGACTTTGTATGCATAAATATCACATATTGCTGCAGAGATTTGATGTGAACTGTTCCCTATGGGCTCATGTGTTAGAACACTTGTTTTTTCAGTTAGTAGTGCTGATTGGGAGGGTTATAGAGCCTTTAGTTGGAGCCTTGTTGGAGGAAGTATGTCACTGGAGGTGTGTACTGAAATGGCCACACTTCCTGCTCTCTTTCTACTTTGGAACTGCAGATACAATGTGATGTGCTAGGCCAGCCTCATACTTCTGCCATGTCTTACATGCCATGATATGTTCCCTTTGAATCTGTAAGCCAAAGCAAATTCTCTCTACCTAAAGTTGCTTTTGTCAGGGCATTTGATAAAATGAAGCTAAGACAGTGTGTTGGATTCTGGCATAAAAGAGGTCAGAGAGAAGAAAGAAAAAGAAAGAAAGGAAGGGAGGGAGGGAATGGGAAGAAAGGAAGAGCTGGGGCTTTAGGAAGACCCCATTTCAAAGAAAGGAAGGGAGGGAGGGAGGGAACGGGAGGAAAGGAAGAAAGGAAGAAGGAAGGAAGGAAGGAAGGAAGGAAGGAAGGAAGGAAGGAAGGAAGAAAGGAAGGAAGGAAGGAAGGAAGGGACCAAAGAAGAAAACAGGACTTTGGGTGGCTAGTCTACCAGAAAGCAATAACTGTCTTCTTGGAGACAGAACTAGAGAACACACATGATGTTTACTTTCATCCTGAGAGGTAGAACAAAGCAGAGAGGCTCTTGCCTGGAAGAGACAAAGGAAGAATTTTGCTTGTTTCCCAATCTCTGAAGAACTGGGAAAGGAAGACATCCATCACCTAAGTATCATTTTATCAAGTATGCGTCAGCCCTAGTAGCTAACCAGCTTATATTATCTCACTCAATCTTCACAAATCTTGTGGATAATCATTAATTCCACTTCAAAGGTAACAGATTCAGAAAAGGTAAGCAATTGCATTTGTTCCTTAGCTTAAAAAGCACCAAACTGAAGTGTGCACTTAACATCATGAGTCCATAAATTCATTGTTTAACTAACTTTCAACTCTACAGTGGTCACGGCTGAGGTTTTAGCAGAGGGATAAGGGTAGTGCTGATCCAACAGGGTCAGTAACCACCCTAGATCAGGACACCCTCCAAGGTGCAGTACAGCATGAGGGGATAGAGGGACAGGGCAGAAGATAGGGTGGAGGACATGGTGGCACAGTACTTGTTGCAGCTCCGTGCCATGGAATACATCTATCTCCTAAGAACATTAACTGTGGCCAGTGTGAAGAAAGTCCAAGGCTCAAGTCGAACCACTGAGAATGGATGAATGGGAGCTGGCTACTTCAGGAAGTCAAGCCACGTCTGAGGCGGGAGCCACTGATAGTCTGGAAAGTTCAATCAGAGAAAGGGCCACATCTCAAGGAAGTTTCTGGAGAGAAGGAATTTGGAGGAATTTCTTGATTCTGGCTCAATATAGTGAAGAATAAAGATTCAGTCACAATTTTTGTCTTTTTCTTGCCATTAAATATGTGATTTTCAACATTTGATTCTGTGTATTTTTTTTGCTGACAGTCTATGAACTATTTCTATTAAAAGAAGATGAGGTCCCTTAATCTCCCCAGGTTTTATTTTGGAACATAGGATAATACAGACTTGGGTGTGTCTTTACCTCCTCACACACACAGTGGAGTGAGATCAGGCTATCTCTTTCACTTGATTCACTCTGAATATTCAGTGAGAAATTTGGGAAGGTGCTAAAGTGAAGAACCACAAAATCACTCATTTTATGGAGGAATACACAGCAATAGTATTTCACTATGAAATGAAAGGGATTAGAAAGGTCAAAACATAAGAGGCTGAATTTCCCTACCTAATAAAAAAAACATGATTTGGAATGTTTCTGCCTGTCAGCTGACATGACATGGATTTAGAACACAGGAACATAGAGAAAAAGGAATGGGAGAGGAAGATCTGATAGAACAATGGTGAACCCCAATGAAGTGGACAGTTGGGGTGCAGGAAAAAGATAGTGCAGCAAGTTTCACTTTCTAATTGTAACAGCTGAAGATGTAAACAGGGTTATTGGATGCGATTGAATTTAAGTTTTCCTATACTGGTTTGTGCTGTCTTATGGATTTCAGGAAATATTAATACAAATGTAAAAAAGTACTCTATCTTTTTTATTCTAAATGAAACTCCATGTTTTTCTTAAACCTCCATTACCCCTATATGCAGAAATTTATTCAATTTTCCAGTTAAGGAGGAAAAACTGAGAATTTTACCTCTGCCTCTAGACTTGCATCTAATTTTCATGGGAGCTATTAAGCTTCAAAAAGCAGCCAGAAATCCTGGAATTGCATCCTGGATATGCATTTGGCTGAAAACTCTGAGACTAATACTAATCAGGGATATATCTTCTCTCTTGCTACAGAGAACTAGAGTCAGAGGACCAGGCCTGATACTGTGGCTGAGTGATGCCCCTAACAGCCCACTTACCTCCTTGCTTCTGTTCAGCCTGTACTGGATGGGAGCTTTATCTGCTGAGTGCATGGTGGCTGCTCCTTCAGGATCTTCTGTTCCAGGAAGAAAGAAGAGGAAAAATAAATAAATAAATGAAAGCAAAAGCTAACAAGCTCACAGATTGTTTGGTCAGCATCTTTAGGGATATTTTTGTAATTTGTCATCATTCTTTTTTGAAAAAGTTGGGAAATTTAATTTTGAAACATTTCAAATCCATTGGTTGTCTGATGACAGAAAAGAGACAACAGACTTTTTGCAGACCACCAGTAGCGCCTCTTAACTTAAACCCTGGTCTGTGCCTGGCATCATTGAAATGTTTTCTCCTTGGGTTCATGGTTAATGCTGTCTACTTCTGATGTTTGCTTTCTCCATTAGGCCACAGTGGTCCAAAGTTGTAATGACATTGGGCAGAAACTGGGAGAATGAAAATATGACAGTTCCCTGTTTCCAAAGCTGCTTTTAAGGGTAAGTAAAGCCTCAAAAAATGGCTGACTTGTCTCTGTTCCTCCTTCTTTTAGGCTCTGACATGCTCCAGCAGCATATGCAATTTACTACAAACTAGACTGGATCGAAGCTCCACAGAAAATAAAGCACTGCTACTCACAGAGAACTCTTAGTATTTAATTAGCCTCTGAACCACAAACAGCACTCTAAATTCTCTGTTGCTGAACAGCAGAATCTTGATGATGTTCTTTGTTCTGGGATGTGAGTTCCTTTGGTCCAAAAGACTGACTCTTCCCCATTCTCTCCAGAGCTTGAAAAGCTGGTCTCCAGATAGTTAAAAGATAAAATAAGGCAAGCTGATCCTGCCTTCTGTCAAGATCAAAACCCGATGTGAAGGGAGTGAGTTGTTAATGGTCCTCAGTCAGTGCATTACCCAAACTTCCCTCAGCAATTGTGGCTGGAAAGGGAAAGGAACGCTGCTGGGTCAGGGGTTCACAACACTTCTCAGGAGGCTGTCTCTGGCTAGTGAATTATTTAAGTTCCTTTGGGAGTCTCAGGCATCTATATGATCTAGCATCATCTGCTGACAGCTTTGAATTTGCACACTTCAGAGAACTCTCTCTAAGGGACTATGGCCACCGAAGGGAAATCTCTTTTGTGAACATCCCAAGCAGGGAATGAATGCTGAAGACTCTTCCTTCTGAGACTGAACTCTGGAAGACACAGGACTCCTCTGAGGGGAGAATTTTGATGCCCTAAAGCATCCCTCATTCGCCTATTTGGGTCACAGACTCTTTAGAAAATCACCCCCACCCCCAAATCTATTGCTTCTCTTTCTAGACACAAATGCTCCAGGGGCCCATTTTCATATATTCTTCCAGGGATGTCAAAACATTGTTGAATCCCAGGCCCAGAATACTTGTTACACTGAGTAGTTATTAAACTGTCAAAGGTGTAGCCAACTGTCACAGCCTCAGTGAAGGCGAAATGAGGAAGAAAGGCTGAGAAATGGCATTGGAGGCCAACATTGGGGGAATCTGAGGTGAAGAGATCCCGCAGCACTTCAACTGACTTCTGTTCTGAGGAATTTCAGTCTCTCCTTCATCTCCTGGCAGGCTCAGGAGTGTGGACCCTGACTGGCCCAAGGTCTTGTCTGCTCTGTCTAGTTGGAGGTCTAGGAACCCATCTAGAAGGAAGACTTTGCCTTGTCCCTAACAATTTCCTACCACATGTTCTATTTTCAAGCTTGAGTCATTGTCTCATGCCCTTTTGAAGTTTTAGAGTAATGTCCCCACAGTGTGCAAGGGTTTTGGAAATTATTTTTTCTTTTAAACAGCCCATGTTTAGCATTTCTGGCCCTGAATATAGGTCTGTCCAGCTGACACCAGGAGAGGAGAAAACATCAGCAATACACAGTGACCTGTCGAGAGCCCACTGTAGCTTTTCAAGTTCACCAATGAAACACATGGCCTTTCAATTCCTTTGGACTTTCTCTACTTTCCTTTATAAAACATTATTTTGTCAGATTCTATTAGATGCATGGTCATGTTTCATGTTTATTGTCTTTAAGAAGTTTATGATCTACAGGACAAATAGAGAAACAGAATGTGACCTTCACCTTGACACTGACTTAGGCAGTGATAAAACTGTGGCTTGCCATGGCTCAGTTGGAGACAATTTGTTTTGGGAAAGAGTCCTGAGAACAAGGCTGATGGCTAAGATGGATGTGTCCCACAGTGACAGCCTCTCCTTGTCTCTTCTTTCATAGACCTTTGAGAATCTGATAAAATGGAGAAGAGAAGGATGGAGAAGGCAGAGGACAATAAAGATGAGGAGGAAGAGGAGGAGGGAGAGGAGGAAAAAGAAGAACGCTAATAAAGGACTTTGGGAGCTATGATCAAAACTAGCTTAGAATGAAAAGGTCCTGGGTTGTGGGCAGCACATCATGACCTACACAGCTATCTTTTCCTAATACATCTGGATTATTTTATCTTTTCAATAATTCAAGTCCCTATTTGCTTTAAAATTAACTATGCTTTGATGCAGTTCATCACACTCTGTAGAGCCATACTGAAAGTTTTCCAGAGAGATTACACATTTTCTAATTGAAAGAAACAAGATTCTAGCTCATCTTAAAAAATTGAAAAGTCATTTAAAAATACCTGGTGCCCATACCAGTATTTTAAAAATCCTAACATTTTACAGACTCTTTAAATGTCTCATTATAACAAAGGCCAAACCTTGCTGAACAATTAACGTGACAAGGAAGTTGCCAAAACATTGCATACCACACAATATGCTAATTTAATGTGTTGTGTTCTATTATTATTATTATATATTCCCATTTTACAGAAGAGAAAACAAAGGTGTGAAAAACTTCAGTATATTCCTAAGGAATCCCAGGTGCATTTGAACTTAGGCATGCTGACTCTGCAGCACAGGTGTCCACCACTACTGTTATTTGTTCTACCAGTGGAGACTTTCATCAGTGATATGTAATGTTTCCTGGATTCAGATACTTTGAAAATTGGGGGGGGGTTCCAGTTTGCAAACTTTCACTCAGAAAGACAAATATGCACACATGTCCCCTTGTGTGTATATTATACAGGCAGAATTTTCACAGACCTCAGGACTGCAGAAGATCTTTTAGGTCTGCTCCACAGAGTTCATCTGAGCCTCCCAACTGAAAGCAGAAAGGTTAGAGACACCACGTAAGGTACAATCTGGGTGGATGGAGCTTGCTCAGACTCTTCAAAGGGTGGAAGGCATGGCTATTGGTTTGAACAGGGGTGTGCTTGGTAGGATGCTGATACTTTCAAAACCCCTGGCAATCCATGGGCCTGGTGAGGTTGCTGATGGGCTGCTGGCATGCCACTGAGCATGCTTGGGTCAAAGATACCAGGGCTACTTTGCCTATGAAAACAGGGTCAGCTTTCTCTAATCACTCATTTGCCCTTCATGTCTTCTGTCCATATCCATATCCACTTCCCCTCAAAAGGAACATCAGCCTTTTAAAAAACATTTATTTTTATTTTTATTATTTTTTGTGTGTATAAATGTAATACCTGCATGTAAGTACACCTGAGCTGTGCAGTGCCCGAGGAGGTCAGAAAGAGGGCCTTGGATCCCCTGGAACTGGAATGACTGTTAGGCACCTTGTGGGTGCTGGGAATTGAACTCCGGGGTCTTCTGCAAGAGCAGCCAGTGCTCTTAACTATTGAGCCATCTCTCCAGCCAGTGAACTTCAGTCTTTTAAAACCAGTCCTGGAAAATTACAGCTGTAGCTCTCCACTATAGTGAGCTATTAGACATATTCAGGGAATTAAGAGCAAAGAATTGGGCTGGCAATGTAGCCCAATGGTAGAGTGCTTACCTAACTTGTGTGTGAATTCCCAAGTTCAATTTCCAGCAGTGTCAAAAAAGCAAAAGAAAACAAATGAGCATTTGAATGAGCATGCAAACTGTAAGTCAGTTTGCTTTCTTGTGAAAAGGAAAACTCGGGAAATGAAGGCAGAAACGCGAGGCTTGGTGCTCAGTGCAGTGGTTCGCTACACAGGCGCCTCCTGAGCTCCTGCTTCTGGATTTCGTCTGGTATCTGAGGCTTTTGGAGTGAAAGGAGATGCTGTCTGTCCACCAGGGGGAGACTCGCCCACGGTATCCTCCCTAGGTAAGAACTGAGACTTGACTGCAGCTGAGGCCGCTCCTCCTTCCCTAAGTCCTGTTTAGGTCTCTAAGCAAGGAGTTTGGTTTAATGAACCAAATTCTCCACTTAAAATTTCACCTCTCGTTTAATGAAGTGATGAGGACGGAGTATGCCTGCAATACAGATAGGACAGTGATTTTCCTGCCTGGCCTTCTGGTGCCTGGAAAGAGAGTGGTCCCAGTCAGCTTGCAGAATGCCAGGCCGCCTCCCCGCAGGGCTGCTGCACCACCCTGACCGCTCTGCCTACAGCCCCTGGATTTAGATATATCTGTGGCCAGGCTGACTCCCAGCCAAGGAGGCAAAATACACGTGAGGACTGGTCTCAGTCACGCATCCTTGTTTTTCCTCTCTTCTACCGTGCCTTCCTCTCCCTCCGCCAGCTTTTCCCTTAGCCCCCTGAGCGGCTTCAGCAGGGGCCTGTTCTGCAAAGAAGCTCCTGACTCTGACCTTGTCTGAGGGTGACTCCCCAGACTGATTCCCGCAAGCGAAGTGTGTTCAAATTAGCTTTTGCCTCAAGAGCTGTAGTACACCCCCCTTTCTCTTGAGCTTCGTGATTCTGTTTAGAAATAATTGGAATCAGGTTTCTTCCTTGCAGGCAGAAGAAGGTAAGAAAGTCATGTAACCGGCCCCCATGGCATTCCTTCATTGGAATTTGCATTGAGCATGCGCCGTTAGGAAATATAGCCAGGAAACTGGGCTGTGTATTTCCATTTCTTTTATTACCCTTAAAATCTAATATTTGGTCCATATGAGGAGAGTCGGGTGTACACACCACTGTCCTCTGTAACTGAGAACACAATCCTAAATTTCACACCCATTTAAAGTGATCAGTTGTAAAAATGGTTATACACCAAAACAAATTTCAAACATTGTCTTTGAAGAGAAGCATAATGGGTATCAGTGAAGAAATTAAACTTGTATATTGCTGTCTATGAAAGGGGGAGGGGGAGACGAGACATCCAGAGAGGGCCACATGTGCAGTTTTATCAGTGCCGATTAATCAGTGTCTGATCTATAAAGGTAAGCCCTAGGTGAGAGGGGCTAGAAAGAAGGAAAATTATGGCCAAAGGAGAGTGGGAAAGAGGAGACTGGAAGATGAGGTACAGAGGGATCATGGCATGCTTGAGGGGTTTAAGAGGGTAGCTTCTCCCTTCTCCCCCACATCACGTAGCCCCAAAGGACTCTTCATTTTTTCAAAATCTTTTCATGGAAATTAGAAAAAAATCTCAAAGTCTCATTTCCATATGTGCTCATTCTCAAGTATTTATTGAAATCTGCTGTGACACAAGTTTTATTACAAGGCATTAGCAATATAAGGTTGAACAAGGTAATCATAGATTCCTGATACCTTAATTCCTTGGCTGTGAGTGGTAGGGAGCAGGCAATAACCCAGTAAACAGCAGTCAACAGGATCCTTGAGAGTGCAGAGTTCCACAAAGACTGGTGAGTGGCAGGTGTCAGAGTAGGGAGCCGGGTTGAGACATCACTGTTCAGTCAAAGAATGGAAGCCAGGGCAGGATTGTTTTTTTAATTTTGCTGTTAAATTCATATTATACAAAACTGACCCCGCTTGAACATTAGCAAGTACATAGTTTGGTGATATTATATACATCCATAATGTTGTATTATTGCCAATAAGTAAACTGAACTTAATAAGTAAACTTAACTCTTACCAACAAATAAAACTGAAACTATACCTATTAAAAAGTAACTCCCTATTTTCCTTTTCCAACCCTTGGCAGCAGTCCATCAATCTCTACAAGTTTCCCTGAATTGCCAAAATTTCCTTCTTTGTGAAGGTTGAGTGGTATTTGCACGTATGTGCCACATTTTGCTTTTCTATTGAGCCAGGATGGACAGGGGTTTACTTCCACATTTTGACTATTGAGGCAAATGCTGCTAAGAACAGATGCACAAATATCTGTTTAGGACTTTGCTTTTAAGCCTTTGGGATATATACCCCAAACCACTCCATGTTCATTAAGGTATTAATCATGAAATACAAGGTATTTGTTATAAAAACGTATTTTTTGTATTTACATTTTGTATTTATTATAAAATTATTGGAAGAACTAAAGGAGTAAAAGGGTGACTCTGTCAAGGGAAGACAAGCAGGAGCCTGGGAGGTAGGGAGGAGAGCCACGCCGCCCCTGCCTGGTGAGCACTTGGCCCTGACACCTGCACAGGGAGCAGACCCAGAGAAACTGTTTAGGCATCACCGTGGAACTCAGTAGCAGAGCTCTCTCCCCTTGCTCCATCCTGTGGCTGGGAGAAGCTTCTCATTCTTCATCCCCAGGTTTTCTGGAGAGCTGTGAGGCTTGCGAAGAGCTTCTCCTCAGCTTTCCTTCTCTCCATATAGTGTGCTGCCACGCAGGCCTCCTCCTAAGCCTCCCTAGACGAACCAAAGATAGTTTTTTCCTTAAGAAATCAAGACCAGAAAGACATTCAACTGAGGGACTCTGGACCAAGTGGGTACTTGGTGCTAGTGTACACTTGGAATAGAGTTCTCAGTCTGCCTTCCTAATTTGTGTGTGGATCACTGCAGGCAGGCATAACCCCACTAAGTTCTCATTTCTAAAACCCTAAACATCTCCATGCTGATGCTGATTCTGGGGTATCCCAGGGAAATTGCCAATATTTTTATTTCAGTAAACTACATGAACCCTTTATTTTGATAAATGCTATATTTTTATTGCAATGATGAGATATGAAAAAGTGGATTCTTTGTATATACACAATTTTTTTGAGTATTTTTCCACGAATAGAAACAGAATAGCTTGGCAGGACATAAGTTCAAAGTTGTTTAAGTTTGCAAGGAGAGTACAATTGTGGGGCTAATATGTATTAGTGATGTAGGGATGAACATAAAGTTGTAGGAGTCCCATCCTGGAGAAGGAGAAGAATAGAGAGAAGATGTAGAGAGACAGGAGCAGCTGCAAGGCACAATGTAAAACCAAGATTCCAAATGAAAGTACTGAGATCAGTCAGCCATGATGGTATCCAGCGTCTGGGTATTAGCAAGCCTTGAGGAGGATCCTGAACATTTAGTAGTGTGTGGAATAATGACTGGAGCAAATTTTACTTAGATTTGATGGGGCAGGGTGACCCATTTCACAGCTGAGTTCGTTTGTTTCTCAAATGGAAGCCGAGCACTGCAAAGCTGTTTTTAATTCGGTTCTCTTCATCCAGTTTTCACCTTGCCCTTCCTTATTTTTGTCTTTTTCCCACTGTTTTACATGTGCTTTGTATTGTAGCCAAATTGGCACAAGGTTTATTGAATTAAAAACTAAATTTCAGTTACTGTGTCTTTGGTCTCTCAGCTCCCGTTTCTACAGGGCCTGCTTTCCAGTGTCTGCACTTTTCTGTTATTGTTACCATTTCTTCTGAAATGCCCACTGTATCTCTCCCCTTTCTATTCTCAATATTTTATTCATTCTTCATAATCCAGCTTAAACACAACTGTGTGATGCCTTCTTGACCCCCCCCCCATGTAAATGTGATAACCTTCTCCATAGTCCAGAGTGTTTTCTTTTCTTGGTTGATATTTTCTTGAAGTTCTGTGTCAGAAATTACAGCTCTTCATGGAATTTTTCATGTTTCCCACTAAACTGTAAGCACACTGAGGGCAGTTGCTTTATCGCATTCATTTTTTTTAAGAATTAAAAAGTATTTTTAATTTGTTTTTGTGTATGATTATTATATCTGCCTATATGTAAGTGTACCCATGTCATGCAGTGCCTGAGGAGGACAGAAGAGGCTGTTGGATCCCCTGGAACTGGAGTTATGGACAGTTGTTAGCTGTGGGTGCTGGGATTCGAACCTGGGTCTTCTGCAAGAACATTCAGTGTTCTTAACCACTGAGCCATCTCTCCAGCCCTCAAGTTTTTTTTTCTCTAACTCAGCTACCTTCCTCATACCTTTCCAGAAATACCTACAAAACATACACTGCATGTAAGTGCATGTGCATTGACTCACATTTCTTTGCACATCACATATGTGAACACAGTTTTCTCCTCATAGCCTCATATGCATTGACTCACATTTCTTTGCACATCACATATGTGAACAGTTTTCTCCTCATAGCCTCAAGCATAGTTTTATTAGTTTTTTTTTGTTGTTGTTGTTGTTGTTTTTTTGTCTTTTTGAAGCATGGTCTCCCTGTGGCCCCAGCTGTCCTGAAACTCACTATGTAGACCAGGCTGGCCTTGAACTCACAGAGATCTGCCTGCCTCTGCCTCCCAAGTGCTGGGACTACAGGCATGGACTACCACGCCTGGCTCTTTTTTTTAAGCTATTTTAAAGTCAAATTTATTTATTTATTTATTTATTTATTTATTTATTTATAAATTTATTTATTTATTTAGGAACATATTTCACTTTTACATTTATTTGCTTATGTGTGAGGAGGAGGCTTGTGTCCCAAGGTGTATTGTGGAGGTCAGAGGACAACTTGTAGGAATCAGTTTTCTCCTTCTACCCTGTGGGAACTAGAGATCAAACTCAAATCAGTGGGTTTGGCTGCAAACTGCCTTAAACTGCTGACCCATCTCACAGCCCCAAAAGGTATATTTTATGAGTGTAAATATACACATTGCATCAATTAGTGCTATCCAGAGTAACTGAACTACTGGAATATCAATCTTTAATTGAAATTTTTTAATTTTCATACAATACAATTTGATGGTATTTAGATCCTTTCCCTAACCACATCTTACCATCTCCTTATTATCTCCTACCCAATTTAATGTACTCTATTATATATATATATATATAGTCTGTCAGTATGAATCCATCCACTGGAGACTTTTTAACCTACCAAAAGTTAAATCTTTGAAAGAGACTGTCTCTCCCCCCTCCTAGCAGTTTTTAGTTACCAAAACTTCATTAAGGTAGGGTTGGAATCTCTTTCTCACTTCCCCATATCTGTGCTGAATTTTGCCTGGTTTGAGTTTACATGGGACTTAGGCATGCTGTCGCCATTTCTTTGAGTTCATGTAAGTAACTGGCTAGCTATCTGGAAAGCCCTATTTCCTGTGGTCATCCATCACCTCTGACTCTTGCAATCTTTCTGCCCCCTTTTCTGCAATGATCCCTGAGCCTTGGGAAGCAGAAGTTTGATATAAGTGTATGATTCAGTGATAATTACTCTGAAGTCTGTTGTTCTCTGCACATTGGCCAGAGATGTAGGTTTCTGTGTCAGTCACCATATGTTGCACAAAGAAACTTTTCTGGTGAGAACTGAGAGATCCATTAACCTATGGGTATAAAAATAAGTCATTAGGAGTCAGTTTAATATAGTAACTATTTAGGAGAAAACTAACATTAAGTTCTCCCCTATGCTCTGTGACCTGTCTAGCCTCAGGTTGTTAAGCCTGGTGTCAATGTCATGTCTTAGAAAGTGGGTCTTAAAATCCAAGCAGAGTGGTTGGTTACTCCCATAATATCTGTGTCACTATTGCACAGTGGGCATATTTTGTCAGGCCAGTTACTGTTGTAGTTCACAGAATTTACAGCCTGGTAAGATTGATGATTTTTTTTTCCTTCCAGTAGTATACATAACATCTTCCAGCACTATGAAAGCTGGCCAGTAGAGATGAGGCTCTGTGGTCAACACTAGCTTGATTTCTCCTTGTTTGTTCTACAGCTCAAGTATGTACTGTCTTCAAAAATTGGGTCTTACTTTCAAGTTCTGGTAGTAACCAAGAGCAGGGGCAATGGCTGGTATTGTTTGAGGGTCCATGGGAACCCTGGTCAAAAGCTTCAAGAGAAAAAGTCCATTCCTGATATTGGGGTTTTATTCTTTAGCCTATAATGTCTAGAAGATGCAATGTCCCCCATTATGGGATAATTCCTTTTTAATCGCTTTTTATAATGCATATGTATATACTTTAGGAAGCTTCTATAGTGGTAGTTTTCCATATTTTTTTCCTAAAATCCTTTATTATTACTTATCCCTCCATGTACTCCTTCCTTTGCACTGCCCTCCATTCCCCACCCCATTTCACCTTTCCCAATCCAATGTTCCTCTTTCCCCTTTCATATCACTTCATTCTACCACCCCTCTCAGGAAACCCATGACCATTTATTAGTTTTGACCTCTCTAAATTTTCAAATTGAAATGTACATACCTAAGATTTCAAAGCTAGTAACCAGCTATGAGAAAGAACATGCTATATCAATATCAATTTCTTAAAAACTATTTTTTTAAGAAATTGGGTCATGTGATTCTGGGGACTGGATGGCACTCCGGAAAGAGCTAACACTTTGGTCTTGAGGTAATGTCTTACCCTGGGAAATCTCAGTTCTCCTCTAAGGTTTTTCAGCTGATTAGAGGAAGTGACTGTCTCCTCATTCAAAGGGAATAATCTTTCTTAAAGTTAGCTGAGTGTGAGTTTTAACCACAACTACAAAATACCTTCATACTATAAATCTAAATTAGTATTTGATAGCATAAGCCTAGCTATCTAGCTAAGTTGTCATATGCTAACCATAACAAGCACACAGACTATAATCTCAATTTATACCATTTCCATATCCCCCCAAATTCCCTCCTACTTCTCTATGGTGATTTATCCCTGGCCCCCACCTTACCTGCCAGTTATGCACCTGTTTTCTGTACCTACAGTTTTATCCTTTCAAGAAAACCCTATCAGCCAATGGAATCACATGGTATGTAAGGTTTTGCATCGAGTTCCTTATGCATTTTAGAATCCCTCATGTTGTTATATGAGTTACTTGGTTTCTTTCTATTACCAATACTTCTTTGAATGAAAATACCATGGTTCTGATGAGGTTTTCTTTTGTATTATTTTGGGGGGTTCTCCCTGTAGCTTCAGCAGGCCTGAACCTCATCATGTAGACCAGTCAGGCCTCGATCTCACAGAGATCTGCCTACCTTGGCCTCCAAGTGCTGGGATTAAAAGTATGTGCCACCATGCCTGGCACATTTAAAAAAAAACTATTTTTATTATTTTAATTTTATGTGTATGAGTGTATTGCTCGCACATAAGTAGGTGTACTCGTGTTGTGCAATACCCACGGAGGTCAGAAAAGGATGTCAGATCCCCTGATACTGGAGTTATGGACAGTTGTTAGCCGCCATGTGGGTGCTGGGAATCTAACCCATGTCCTTTGCAAGAGCAGTCAGTGCTCTTAACTGCTGAGCCATCTCTCCAGCCCCCAGTTTTTTTTTTTTTTTTTTTTATTGTATGTGTTGCATGACTGTTTGCCATGGCACACATGGGGAAGTCAGAAGATAACTTGTGAGAATTAGTTTTCTCCTTCCACCATGTGGGTCCTGAGGAAGGAGCTCGGGTTGTCAAGGTGTTAAGTGCCCTTACCTGGCTGAGCCATCTTGCTAGCCCAGTGATGCACTTGTCTTATTGGGAGCAGAATTTTTGTCTATATTTGTCTAAATTAGGTACGTTTCAGGAATTTTTAAATGTATAGACCTGAACACTGGAATTAAAATTCTGTCCTAGACATAACCAAATTAGTTACAAAACACATTCTTCTTATGACTGCACAGGCATAGAGAAATGGTTTAATTGGTCACTTGGAATCAAGACCATGGTGCACTCTAAAAGAGATGGTCACCATAATTTACTTACTGGCACCATGATGAAGCAACTTAGTTCTGGACTGAGCCAGCTGACACCAGTTGCCATAATGCTTAAAGGCTAAGCTACGAAATCAGATCAGGGAAGTTTTGGATTCCTGAGCATCAGTGGTCAGACATGACAGATGGTCCAAAATGATGTCTATATGCTAGAGCATATGTGTCAAACAATTTGCTTGTCTTCATGAATTTGGTGTCTTTCATTCATGTGATCTGACATAACAGAACTGATTGTGCTCAAGAAGTCAAAGGATGGCCATTGTCCAGTCTAATCTTGCTGGGCTTGTTTCTTTGTATTTGTATTTAATAGCCCCTGCCCTTTCCTTTCCAAGAGTGCCATGAGAAGCTCCCTCCCTGACTGATATAGCAGTTAACCATTTTTTAGACAGATGATAGACTCTAGGCTGCTGAGTGTTGGGTTGGGACCCTTCTCCCTTAGTCAATGCACATTGATCAGGTGTTTCAAGTGTGTCCTTCACTGGGCTCAGCACTGGAGAAAGAAGAACAAACCTTCTGTGGTCTGTTTTCATGGAATCATGATATGTCCATACTGCTGTGAAAATGGGTAGCATGATGCCACAGAACAAATAACTGAAGCAAAGACTGACAAACCTCAAAGAAAGAAGGCTCTAAACTTTTTTTTTTTTTTTTTTTTTTGATGTTTTTTCCCCCTTTACCACCCCCCTCCCTAGAAATTGATGGATTTTTGAGGCTGTGTCTCCCTATAGCCCCAGCTGACCTGGAACTTATGGAACTTATTATGTAGACCAGGCTGACCTGGATCTCACAGAGATCTACCTGCCTCTGCTTCCCAAGTTCTGGAATTAAAGACATCTACCACCATGCCTGGCAAGCTCTGAATGTTTTAGATGTGTGTTAATAGTACTACATTGGTATGACAAAGTGCCTGAGAAAATCAACCTAAGAGGATGAAAAACTTACTCTCAGGTGTTTTTAGTTCACAGTTACTTGGCCCTGTCACTTTCACCCATGGTTACACAGTGATATCCTGGCAGGAGCATACGGCCAAAGAGGTTGCTCATTTCACTTATGGCCAGGAAGGAAAATGAGGAAGAGGAAGGGGTGAGTTAAGGTAATAGCCCAGTGGTCCAACCTCCTTCCACTAAAACCCATCTCCTAAATGAATTTGCATCACTCCCCAACAGTACCAGAGGCTGGAGACCAAGTTTCAACGTGTGGGCTCTTGGGGGACATTTAAAATTCAAACCATAAGTGATAGGTGGCATGAAAGTCTTTTCAGTGAATTTTGAGAAATAAGAGCCAAAGCTAAATTTGGAGAGAGAAAGTGTCCAGCTTTATAAAGGTAATGTAGAGAGGCCAGTTTGGCAAAAGATATGCTTTATCTGAGAATCTTAAAGCTCAGTGAAACTGGGCCATGAAAGAAGTTTAGTTACTATGAAAATGGAAGCTTTGGGAGAGTACATAAGACAGGGTTCAGATTACCTGATGGATGATGATGATGATGATGATGATGATGATTATTATTATTATTATTATTGAGACAGGGTCTTCCTGTAGCCCCAGCTGGCTTGAAACTTGCTATGTAGACCAGGCTAACCTCAAACTCACAGAGCTCCATCTGCCTCTGCCTCTGGAGTGCTGGGATTAAAGGTGTATGCCACCAAGGATGGCATGATATATGTTTTAAGATTGTTGCTCTGGAATACTGTAAGACAGAACTGAAGTAGAGTGGGGAGATTGAGAACTATTAAATACAGTTATAAAATCCAAGTGAAAGATGACAGTGAAAACACTGATGGAAGAATAGTCAAGATTTTGCAAGTAGAACACAAAGGTCCTACTGAGGATTCTGTCAGGAGGAAATCAGAGTGCAGAAACAGGGTGTTTTGTAAACTTCTGGCTTGAATATGGAGGGATGTTTAGACACAGAATTCAATGTGAAAGACTGCTTCAGCTTAACAAAGCTGAAATATCATTGTGAAATTCAAACAGGACTTCACAAATAGTTAAAGATTTCTGAATTGAAGACATTGCCTCAGACAAAGTATCAGAGAACAGCAAAGAGGCCCAGACAGAACTTGAAGAAAGGCACAGTAAGAATACTGAGGCCAGTGAGCTAAGAGGAAAATCAGGAAAATGTGGTGGAAAGTAGTGCTTCAAATGGGCTATCTGTAGATTGAATACCATGTAGAGAACCAACCGTGTGCTGCTCTGGTGACATGAATTTCATTGTAATTATTTTGTCCTTGACAAGATCTTATGTACGAACAATGAGTAATGTTTCATGACTGGAGCGGGAAACAGGGTGACATTACAGAAACAATGGGAGGAAGGAATAGTGTGTGCACAACTGCTCTGGAAGTTTTGATGTGGTGTTGTGAAGAGAATTTGGCTATTCTTTTGGAGCAGAAGAAGTTGAGAGTTTTACCAGGATAAGAGTTGTTTACATATAATTGAATGTGAAAAGAATGATTCCTAGTATACAGAATGATGGTAGAGACATCAAAAGGGTCCTAAAGAAGGTACAGACATACTTGGAAGTCAGATCTTGAACGATGAGATTTTGTGTAGATGTGTTCTTATGCCTTGATGTAGGCACCAGGAAGGGGAATAATAGATTCCCTCAAGACCGCTATTTATTAGATAAGGAAGAAAAAAGAGGGAAAGAATAGAAGTTCTTAAAACAACATGCCAGGAATCCTAGGCTGGACAATGTGGGAAATGTAACCAAGGAGGTGTTGATGGAGACGGATGGTGATGGCAGTTAATAATCTGCTTGAGACTTATTCTCATGCTGAGAAACAAAATTAAAAATGAAAGCTTCAGGCTAAGAGGGCATGCTATCATACCGAAGAACTCTGTAACTCCTGTGTGTAGCTCCATGTGGTGATTCTTTGTAGATTACCTCAGCATTTGGTGCAGAATCAGAAACTTGTCTTTATATCTGAGACAGGAATAAGGGGGCACCTAGGGACAGTGTCTCACAGAACAGCAGTGGCACAACCCTGGTGGTTAGAACTGGAGCAACTTATCTGAAGAAAGAAGGAATGCTTGGGACCTGAGGAGGAGCTTTTTGAAAGCAGCTGGGTAGATAAACCCAAGTAGTAAGTAAGTAAGGTTCACAGGGACCCTGAGAACCTGTGATCAAAGTCTGTTTCTGTAATTGTTAATTACAAACTAAATTGGAATATTAGGTATATTTAAATAGCTCCAGCTACTTTCTCAATAGTACTTAAAGAATGCAACTAGGTTTCCTATTAAAAAGGTGGAGTAGTATATTGAAAACAAAACCATTAAATTTAAGGGCAGGTAGAGCTGACTTCTTGCCTTGACTCTTCCTCCAGTTAGTTGTGTTTCCTCAGGAAACTGGTTAACATCTCTGAATTTTTTTTTTTTAAAGGCACAGAAAATCTATTCAATAAAATTATAGCAGAAAATGTCCCCAATCTACAGAAGTGGTCATTCAAGCACAAGAAGCATGAAAAACCCCAGACATGACATATTATAGTGAAGATTTCAAACTACAAAGAAATAGTATTAAAAACTGAAGAGAAAAACACAAACTCACAAAGCCCAGCACATAAGAATAATATCAGATGTCTTAACAGCAACCTAAAAGCTAGGAAGGCATGGAATGATATTTTTCAAGCAATACATTTAACTAACTCCCAACAAAAATTGCTATATCCAGCAAAGCTATTTTTAAAAAAAATTGGTGAAGAAATAAGAACATTTCAAAACAAGCACAAACTAAGGTAGGTCTTTGTGGTAATGACTTTTATAATATGGGCATACTCTGAAAAAATGACTTTTACTTAATCTTACAACCAAAAATTAATCTTATATCAGCTTGTGGTTTTTTTGAATATGATCAAAATTTATTTTATACATGTATGAAAATGTCACAATGAAACCCATTATTATGCATAACTAATATATGCAAATTAAAAAACTAAATAAAACAACAACAAAGCCAGCTTGGGCAATTTAGTGAGATCCAGTCTCAAAAAGTGAAAAGAAGGCTGGGGATCACCTCAGAGGCAGCGCACATGGCGCAATCCTCAGCATGCATGGCCCTACATCTCTGAATTTTAATTTGCTAAACATCTCTGAATTTTAATTTGCTAAATTATCAGACAAAAAAGATGATGTTTGCTTATATATGTATAGTCTGAGGAATAAATAGTTTTGAAAATTATAAAGCCTTGGTTGAGCATAGTACTACATGTGCCTTTAATTCCAGCACTTGGGAAGCAAAGGCACATAGTTAACTGAGAGACTGAAGTCAGCCTAGGGTACACAGCAAGTTCCAGGCCAGCTGGGGCTACAGGAAGTCCCTCTCTCAAACCCTGAGGCCAAAAAGAAGGAAAGAAAAAGAAAATTACAAAGCCTTAATGCAATACTATAGGAATGAATCTTCCTCCATAGACATATATGTCCAAGAAAATATTTCATAATATTTCTTTGCATTATTTTAATTCTGAATTGGAGTACCCACTCATGTATGCAAGGGTAGAAAATTTAACCTCAAACATTTTTCAACTGCCATTTTCTACTGCTACAACAGTGAGTCTAGACATCTGTAAAGTGACATCAGCTCCCTTCATTATTTTAGAAAGCCATGTCAGTCCTTTAGGCCTAGTATCATCCATGATATGCTTCGGTGAAGATCAGCTATCCTGGTAGAGAGCACCAGCATGGGAAAAAAATCCCCAAGTGATCCTGGGCCCTGAGCTAGGATTCTGGAACACAATGCTGTCTTTTCAGGAGATGTTTTCACTTTTTGTTCTAGTAAAATTCCTTAGGCCAAAAAGCCCCCAAATAGTACATAGTCCTGTCAAAAGAAATAGGAAGAGGGCAAATAGAGGACAAGTAAAGCTGTCTTAATTATTTATATCACTAATATAATATTTCTTTTCATTAATTTGCATAGCAGTCTCAGATCAATTGGATCATAAAGTGACTAGCTAATTCAAGGACCTGGAAAAATATTGGCCTTGAAAAAACAATGAGATATATGTTAAAATTTCAATTCTTTAAAGGATGACAGTTTTGAAGATCAATAATTGAATAGGAGACATTGGCATGGCCCCATGTGCTAATGCAGGCAATACCTCCTGACTCCTTGGCAAGGGGCTTGAGAACAAGATTTCATTGGGGTATCAATATATTATTAACTGACCACAAATGCATATAGAAGCCAACCTCTTCCAAGAATGACTGGGGAGTAGTGAATCCAATGTCTAGCCAAGGGCTTGCCTGCCTTATTGAGCAGGCCACAGAAGTGAGCATTGCTTAGTCTAATTGTTAGAGTGAGTCCTATTTGATTAGACATTGCTTCATTTTCCTGAGCACAAAACTCCATTCCCCACCCCATTCCTAAACTTGCAAAAGCATCACTAGAGAACTCATTTAAAGCACTGACTTTGTGGGAGCTATGCCAAGTGGAGTATCAGTGTGTAATGTGTACAACTCATCATCATAAAGGCTTTCAGGGGATGCCAGATTCCATTAAAAACATCATCTCCCAGAATGAATGTGCAATAATGGGAGTTCTTTCTAATTATCCAAAGATTAAAAACAGAAACTTTGAAAGATTATTTAGTGGTTTTCTCTGTCTCCATGCAGTCTAAGCCCACCATAAACTTACCAAGGTTTACCCCAAATTTCAATACAAGTCTGAGGCACAAAATTTCTCCCATTGCCTTCTGAGATTATCCTGCAGGCCAAAGTCAGAGGCTCCAACTGGCCACTGTAGAAGACAGCAGATGGCTAAAGAGATAAAGGTCTAACAAATCAGCATTTTGTTTGGGGAGTCTAATTGGAATTTGGAAGCAGAACATTTAATTCACAATGAGAGCATAGTATACTTCATCTATAATTTAAAATCATATAACACATTTCTTTTTCTACCAACTTTGTAAAATACAAGATTGTATCTTTAATAGTTTAACCACTGTGGCCAATAATGTCTCCTGAGCTCAATAACAATGTTATTGAGAGGGAAAAAAACTGGGGACCAGAATGGCAAATAAAATTGTATAGGGTCACACAGTCAGGGGAGGTAGAGCCTAGCTCAAACTCATTTGCTACTCTATGAGGAAGAGCATAAGAATTCCTCAAAACCCTTCTTTAAAAATTTCCTATCTTTCAGCCTTCAGCCACCTATTGCAGGCTTTAGTAGACATCTTTTTCTAGTGCAAGAGAAAGACTAAGACTTGGGCAACTCTTTCTACTTCAAGCACATATCATTTAAACTAAAGCACTTAACAGTCTAGCAATATTTTAAGTTGTCTTTTGTTGGTCCTTGGATATAATGATGTTGTTCTCCACTTTATCTCAGCTATTAATATCCCGAGAAATCTTAGATATTGTCTTCACTGAAAAACTTAATGTCCATCATCCAAAATTCAGACCATCTCTGCCTCCTATGTTTCTAGCCCAGTCTCCGTTCTACTCCCACACCAGTGGGTTTTCAACTCTCCAGTAACAGTCCATTAACCTTAATACATTTTCTCTGTCCACTAACCTCCTCACCCCTATAGTTATCTCACTAAGATTCCATGATTCATCACAGTAACTGTCTATTTACACACTCTCAGGGGTACATTCCATTCACTTGAAACTGCCAGCCCTGGTTAAATATCTACCTACTTTGTATTTGACTAAATTGGTTGAGTGCAACTTAAGAAAAACATAAAATCAAGATGCTTTATCTCGCTTCAAATTTATGACCAGAAACTTTAAGTTGATTCTTGTCAAATTCTTCACTTTTTCCCAAGGATACTAAACCATTCACACTTTTTCTTCCCAATCCTCCTCAAGTTTCTCCTTCCATTTCACTCTTATATGATAACTTAGATTTTATTCTTTAGAGAAAATAGAGTAATTCAAAAATGAAGCCCCACATCTCAAGACTGCCACCTTCCTTTTGGAGATGTTGAACTATAAGGAATTATTTTGCCCCTGGAATCAATTACCTTTCAACCCACATGGAAGTTGCCTTTGTAGGATCCCCATACTGCCTTATCTCTATTATTGTTCATATGAGATATAATTCACATACCATTAAATGCGTATAAAGTGTGCAAATCAATTGTTTTAGCATATTCAAAAATCTGTGTAAACATTGCCAGCATCTAATTCCAAAATATTTTCATCAATTTCAACATATTCTTTTACTCTTTATAACCCCTGACCCTAAGAAAATACTATGAACTGCTTTAAGTTTGTATATTCCATGTACCTGAAACCACATGTGTCCTTTTGTGGTTTGAATTCTATAAATTAGTAAATTTTTTTCAGACATTACCCATGCTATAGCATGCATCAGTATTTTATTCCTTTTTCAGTGGTAAATTCTGTTGTATAGATAAATCATATTTGTTTATCCTTTTATAACATAATGGATGTGCACAATATCCACCTTTTGGCCATCATAAATACTACTTGTCCATTTCTCACTTAGTAACACCTGTTTCCTACTGTTCTCTCTCAGGTTTTTTTCTTTGCCTCCCTGGTTCCTTTTCAATATCCTGGTTCCTATAATTATGTCTGGATACATAATCACTTATAAGGATTTAGTGCTAGAATCCACATATGAGGGAGAACATACATCATTTGTTATTCAGAGTCTGTGTTACTTCACTTACCACAACAGTTTCTAGTTCCATCCATTTACCTGCAAATTTCATGATTTCTTTTTTCTTTACCACTGAGTAGAACTCCATTGTATTCATTTTTAGTTTTTTAGGTTCATTTTTAGTTTTTTAAAGGTTCTCCACACTGCTTTCATAGGGGTTAGACAGGTTTGCAATCCCACCAGCAGTGGATGTGTGCTACCCTTTCTCCACATCCTCTCCAACATTTGGTATCATTTGTTCTCTTGATTGTACCCAGTCTTGGGGGGGAGAGTTATACAAGGAACCTTGGGAATAAAGGGAATTAATGAGGTCAAGAGAGGTGGGACCATAGGTGACAGGTATTATCAATGGAGAAATGGGGAAGGGGGGGGCACTTTAAATGGGGAAACCATGGTGAAAGGGTTAGACAGTTTTTTTAAAAAAAAAAAAAACCAGAGGGAACCATATTAGTTCAACAACCTACTGACACATTAAACATACATTATTCTCTACATGAGTCCACGTGTATAGCTAAAGACTACATAAAAAGAAACAGTGCCAGATAGGAGATACCTTCCCTTGAACTGTTGGCCAGGGTGGTCCAAGAGACTCACAAAATTACTCAGGCTAATGCCACAGCCCTTGATGACCTCCCAAAACTTGAAGGTAAGACCCTACTGCTGAAGACAGAACATACTTCGGACACAGGATTTGGAGCAATAGAGCTGGAACTGACCCGAAACCACTTACCCTGAAGGCTAGCTCTCAGAGCTTTTGAGAGTGTTATGAAAGTGCCAAGGGAAAACATCAGTGGATGATCCAACACCAGCTTCAAGACCAAAAAACCACATCAATGGCCAGCACAGCACATGTCATTGGTGCAGTAGTGGCACTGTTATCATGGGGGCAATCAACAACTACCTAATTTGACTAAATGCCCACTCAAAGGGAGGAAACTCAAGTGTGGTAATATAAACATAGCCTAATACACCTGGCTGGAGTGGCCATAGATCTTAGAGAAAACCCCAAGACTGCCACATTGCTAGACTAATGTGATTTCTTACTATGTGCAAAATATGTATCCTTATATTTACGGACAAATATCCCAGTTTCCACTCATCAAAGAAGCTCATTTTGCACCAGTCAGAGACTATTGCCAAGTACCACAACTGGTCAAAATTGACATTGTCTATGAATTTCCCAGGCCTAAGTGACACATCCATAATGCAATCTCTACACCTAAGGCTCATGGACTTTAGAACAGAGATAAAGAAGTGGACACTAGTGAATCTCTCAGTTCTCAATAATGAAGTTCCCTCATGCAGCAAAAGGCCAGGAACACAAAAAGTCACAAATAGCCAATGTGTAGAGATTAAGAGTCTGCTGAATGATGGTCCTTGGTCAGGATCCCTGTATTAAACCTCATTCACCCAAGGCTCAGGGACCATTGTGGAAGAGGGGGCAGAACGACTGTAAGAGCCAGGGAAGAGGTATAGGACCGTATGGAAACAGAGTCCTGCAAGCTCCTGGGAACCTGCTCATATGAATCAATGGCAATGGTGTCAGCGTACACAAGTCCCATGCAAACTCAAACAGACAATAACCCAGCATAGAAGTGGGAAAATGAACAGCAGACCCCAAACTTATCTGAAGGAATGTTGGCAAGTGATTGATGCTAGATGAAAAAGAGTTGATCTTCCCAGAACAAGAGACTCCAGATAGGCTGATTAGACTTAGTGGAAGGACTTTCATGGGGGAATGGCTGGGGACACTGAAAACCCAGTGGGCCAATCCAGTGGACCAAGTTTATGGGCTCCAGTGGGGCAAGGCTATGGAGGGTACCAGTGCAGACTGGGGTATAAAGATTATTACGATTTTTTGAGCTGTTCTGTATGAAATACACATAAAATTCAATAAAAAGAAGGAAATAACTAACTAAATAATAAATAAATAAATAAATAAATAAATAAATGCTACTTGTAAATATGTTTGCTCTTCTATTGTAATTTTCTCCTGGTAGGGACTCATGAGACTTGCTATATAAACAAAAGTTACAAAGTCAAGGAAGATTTTTTTTTTCCCACAAAGAACCTCTCCAATATTATAAACAATTGTTAGGAAGAAAATCAGATCAGCCATCATCCAAATTGCCTGCAAGATGTATAGGGAGCTTCAAGTATGCAGCTTTTCTGAGTTTTTGTGCTTGAATGGGCTTTTCAGAGGTGCAGCTGTCTTTGAGCTATGCACAATCAAGTGTAAACAGTCTCTCAGCCATATTCCTGTAACAAACACCAATAAACTCACTGAATCACTAAGTCAGACTTGTGTGAAATTCTTCTTTCTTTGATCTGTTTTGTCTTATCTTGTCTCTCCAGGAAATATCATACAATACAATTGACACCTAAACAGGGACCCACAGAACCAAAGATGAGTTGGGGAGGAATGGTTGCATGGCGTCTGCAATGGCTGCTGAGACATGCAAATGAGACTGATTTGTATGAGGGTGGAACATCCATGAGGACAATATCAGTACCAGCCAACACATGACTAGTGTACCTCCTTGCTGTAGTGCATGTTGTGTGCTTACTATGATGAATGATAGGCCATATAACCAAGGGCAAGCTGTCTGAGAGCAGAGCACCCCTGAGGGGACTCCCCAGGTAGCCATCTTCCTCTCTTTGGTATGTGGTGTTATGCCTCCTTGATGAATGGGGTCTACCATATGAGTATGGGGATGCCTCTAAAATGGCTTGTGGAGTAGAGAACGTATTCCAGTCCCAGAAAGTAACACATATTGGACAGGATTATGAGCAGACAGTAACATATGTTGCATGGACTTTGTTTTGGGTGATAAGACATGCAACTGAGGCTCAGCTGTCTTCCCAGAAAGAACTGCCAGCATAAGGAAGGAATTACAACTGGAAAAAGACATGTGGTTGCTATCTTTGGCATTCATTTCTGATTTGGCAACATACATGGAAAAATGGGAAGATGGGATGAATGTGTTGCATTGCCATTTATTAGAACTGGCAAGAGGTTTTGGCTTGTAATTTTTAGATCTGCAAGGGAAAGAGAATACTATTTATATATGTGCCAGGGAACCCTTCTTGGGGATCAAAGTCTTAGAATTCATGGAAGAATAGGACAATGAAAAAGAAAAGACCAAGTGACCCCTTGCCCACATGACCTGTAGACCATGGTAGGCTGCGTAGACATTCCTGATATCACTGCAAAGCCCTGCCACTGCTTGCCAGGGCATGCCACCTCTTCCTTCCCTATTCCCTCCTTACTCCTTTCAGATTCATCAGAACCAGCTCAATCCCCATCAGGGACTCCTCCAATTGCTGTGAGACCCTGGGCCCTCCTTCCCTTCAAGACTCATTAGAACTCTGCCAGCTACTTGATTGGGACTTCCAGTTGTCCCATCAAACCATGTGACCCAGGATCAGCCCACAGAAAATGATAGAAGTTGTAGTCCTAAGTACCAAACAAACAGAAGAAATTGATATCCTAACTCTGTTATGAACTATCCCCCTCCTGGATATTATAACACCTCTTCTGAGGGGTTGGAGAGATGGCTCAGCCAATAAGAGCACTGGCAGCTCTTGCAGAGGACCTGGGTTCAGTTCCCAGCACCCACATGGCAGCTAACAAACATCCATAACTACAGTTCCGGGAGACATGACACCCTCTTCTGACCTCCATAGGTGTTGCTCAACAGGAGTACACTT
>NW_008342028.1:577276-587068 GCF_000622305.1 Nannospalax galili | reverse complement strand
AATGTCCCCTAAAGAAAATGTCCTCTAAGAAGTTCTACACAGAATTTTTAATAAAAAAAAAAATGATTAGATCTATGGTCAAACAACTCAAAGACAACAAAAACAAAGAGATGAGTGAAATAAGGAAATCAATCCAAGCAATGCAAACAGAGTTCAAAATGCTATGAACCAAATTGAAATGAAATGAAAGACTCAATATGCCAAATAAAAAATCACAATGGAAAGCCTCACTAACAGAATAGATCATATTAAAACATAGAATCAAGGAAGGAAGAAAAAGCATAGTACTTAGGTCACTTAGGAAACTTCAATGAAAAAAAAATTTTTTTTGTCTTTTTGAGACAGGGTCTCCCTGTAGTCCCAGCTGACCCGAACTCACTATGTAGACCAGGCTGGCCTTGAACTCACAGAGATCTGCCTGCCTCTGCCTCCCCAGTGCTGGGATTAAAGGCGTGAGCCACCACACCCCGGTGAAAAATTTTTTTAAATATGAAAAGGAATATTTGAGAGTTTGGGATACCATAAAAAGACCTAACCTTCAAATTATGGACATACAGAAGGAGAAAAATACCATATAGAATTTATATTCAGTAAAATCATAAAATAAAACATGCCAAACTTAGAGAAAGAGATGTCCATCCCTGCAGACATAAGAGGCCTACAGAACACCAAACAGGACCAGAAAAGAAATTTACAATATTACAGTTAATACATTAAAAACACAGAATAAAAAAAAGGGTATTAAAATATGCAAGGGATAAAGTTCAAGTGACTTATAAAGGCAGAGTCATTAGAGAAACCCAATACAAAATTGAGGATATGGGAAGCAGGCCCCAACCTTAGCCAAGGAACTATAGGCAACTGATTACTGGGGGATAAGGAAGAACTGATCTTCTTTAAGGGAGTGACTCTAGATAGGCTGACTAGATGCCATTGGATGAACTTGCACTGAAGGACATCTGGGTACAAATGCTTGACAAGATAGGCCTTAACATGTATGAGAGAATGCATAAAATCAGGGAGGATGGTTGGGGTGAAGAGGGTAGGGGATCTAAATTTGATTAAGATCTATTATATGAAATGCACAAAAACTCAAAAATATACATTTAAAAAAAGTAGCAAAAGAGGGACTAGAAAGATGGGTCAATGGTCAAGAGCACTGGCTGTTTTTGCAGATTTAGGTTGGGTTCCCAAAACCCATATAGCAACTAATAGACTTCCATAACTACAGTTCTAGGGGATCTGGTGGCCTTGTCTGCCCTCCATGGGCATTGCAGGACACATTACATACACACATGCAAAACGTTCATACACATAAAAAATTAAAAAAAATGAATTGGTTTTTAAAAGTGGGAAAAAGAATAACACTTGATTGCTCCACAGAAACCTTTAAATCCAGAAGAACCTGGAAAGATGTATGTATGTGAAAGACTGCGACTGCTTATCCAGTCTCTTAAACCCAGAAAAATCATCTGATAAAGTTGAAGGAGAAATACAATCTTTGTATGATAAAGCCAAATTAAAGGAATTTATAGCTACCAAGCTAGCTCTATAGAGGACACTAGAAGGAATACTTCAAATCTCACAGAAGGATAAAAGCACTCAAGAGGTCAGAAGGAACAAATAAATCATGCTAAGACAAGTAATCAAAAGATATTTGAGAAAACACCCCAGAGCAACAAGATGATAGGGATTAGAACACAGTTTTCAATAATAACTCTGAATATCCCTCAATTCCCAATAGACACAGATTAACAAAATGGATTAAAAAACAGGATTCATATGCTTACTGCCTCCAAGAAACATACCTTAGCATCAATAATTGACACCACCTTAAGGTAAAAGAATGGAAAAAGATATTCCAAGCAAACAGAACAAGGAAACAAATAGTATAGATATTCTAATATCTGAAAAAATAGACTTCAAATCAAAACTAGTCATAAAACAAAAGGAGGTACAATACATACTCATTAAGAGAGGGAAAAGTCCGTTAAGAGACTATTACAATCCTCAACATATAACACATTAAACACAGGGGCAGCCAATTTCATTAAAAAATGCCATTAGATATAAAACCACAGATTAATCACAACACAGTGTCTTCAATGTTCCACCGTCACCAATGGACAAGCCATCAGGAAAAACAAACAAAGAAACTTGGGAGTTAAATGACATCACAAATCAAATGGACCTAATAGACATTTACAGAACATTACACTCAAACACTAATGAATATACTTTATTCTCAACAACCAATAAAACTTTCTCTGAAATCAGTATATATTGGGACACAACCAAGCTTCAAAAAATATAAGAAAGTTGATACAACATACTGCATTCTATCTGGACAAAAAAGAATAAAGCTAGATGTGAACAGCAACATAAACTATGGAAAATACACAAGCTCATGGAAACTAAACAACATACTATTAAATGAATATTGGATCAAGGGAGAAACAAAAAATAGAAATTTAAAAAATTCCTGGAATTGAATGAAAATGAAAAAAAACAACATACCAAATTCTATGGGACACAATGAAGGCAGTCCTAAGAGGAAAGTTTATAACACTAATTATTTACATCACAAAATTAAAGACAGTTCATGTTAATAATTTAATGATACATCTGCAGGTCTCGGAAAATTAAGAATAAACAACATCTAAAAATAATAGGCAGGAAGAGAAATAAAATTAGGGCTGAAATTAATGAAATGAAACAAAAAATAACAAGGAATCACTGAAATGAATAGTTGGGTCTTTGAGAAGATTAACAAGATTGACAAACCTTTAGACAAATTAGCCAAAGGAAAGAGAAGCCCCAAATTATTAAAATCAGAGATGAAAAGGGAAATATTACAACAGAGAAAGTTCAAAAAAAATCAAAGGACACACTTTAACATCTGTATTCCTCTTAACAGGAAAATCTAATAGAAATGGATGAATTTCTAAATATACATGACCAACAAAAATAAAATCTAGATGAAATTTTTAAAATATGGCTTTGGTGTTGTTTGTGTGTTTGTTTGTTTTCAGTCTTTTTGAGACAGGATCTTTCTGTATCCCCACCTGGCCTGGAACTCACTATGTAGACCAGACTAGCCTTGAGCTCACAGAGATCCATCTGCCTCTCCCTCCCACACTTTGGGATTAAAGGCATGCATCACTATACCTGGATCAAAAATTTAAGCAGACCCCTTAACCAACAAGATAGAGTAATTTAAAATTACCCAACTGTGATAGAGAACTGATTTTCTTTAAGGGAGTGACTCCAAATAGGCTGACAATACTTCAGTAGATGAACTTGCACTAAGGGACATTTGGGTAAACTAACTTAACTGGTCAGGCCTTAACATAAAGGACAGAATGCAGGAAATCTGATGGGGGGTGCTATGAAAGGGTGTGAAAGGAATAGAGAGTATAAAAATTATTAAGATATTGTGTATGAAATACACAAAAAATTCAATTAAAAATATATTTTACAAAATCACCCAACTAAAAAAGAGCCTAGAACCAGATGGATTCAGCACAGAACTCTATCCGATCTTTGAAGAATTAACACCAGTACTCTACAAATTATTCTGTAAACTGGAACAAGAAAGAACACTTACAATTTTTTTCTATGAAACCAACATTACCCTGATACCAATTCCAGATAAAGACCCAAGACAAAAGAAAGGCATAGGTCAATATCCCAGATGAACATAGATGAAAAACATTCTCAATAAAATACTTACAAATGGAACTTAAGCACACATCACAAAGATCATCCATCACAATGAAGCTGACTTCATTCCAGAGCTGCAGAAATGGTTTAACATACATAAACCCATAAAAGCAATCCACATATAAACAGATGTAAGGACAGAAATCACATGAGCACATCACTAGATGCAGAAAGTCTTTGAAAAAAATCTAACAACCCTCATGACAAAAGTTATTGAGAATCCAGGGATTGAGGGGACATATCTCAATATAATAAAATCAAGTCTACAACCAATATCATACTGAATGGAGAAAAACTCAAAGCATTTCCATTAAAATCAGAAAAAAGACAAGGTTGTACACTTCATTCTTACTCAATATAGTGTTTGAAGTTTTAGTTAGAGAAAGAAAAGCAGAGGAGATAAAGGGGATATAAATGGAAAGTGTAAAAAAAATCAAAGTTTCCTTATTAGCAAATGGTATGATTCTATGCATTAAGAATCCACCATAAAACTCCTAGAGCTCCAGGCAAAAGACACAGGCTAAGTTAATGGATTAAGAAACAAAATCCATCTTTTGTCATCTGCAAGAAACCCATCTCACCTTCATGACAGGCACTACCTTAGGTAAAAGGATGGTAAAACATATTCCAAACAAATGGCATTAAGAAAAATGCAGGGGTTGCAATTCTAATATGTGACAAAAGAGACTTCTTAGTAAAAGTAATCCAAAGAGATAAGGAGGGTCACTTCATTCTGATCAAAGGAACAAGTAACCAAGAAGATATTACAATCCTGAACATATGTGCACCAAACTCTGGTGCACCCAAGTTCATAAAAACAACACTACAGGACTTTAAGACACAGATTAACCTCAACTCAGTAATACTAGGGGACTTCAATATCCCACTGTCTCCACTAGACAGGTCAACTGGAGAAAGAATAAACAGAGAGAAATCTGAGTTAAATGATACCATACATCAGAAGGACCTAACAGACATCTTTTGAATATTCCAGCCAAGCACCAAAGAATACACTTTCTACTCAGCACCCCATGGAACTTTTACAAAAATTGAACACATACTGGGCCACAAAGCAAACTTCAACAAATACAAAAAGAACTTAAATAATTCCATGCATTCTATCAGACAATAATGCAATAAAGCTCAAAATCAACAATGGACAATAACCTAGTCACTACATGGACTTATGGTAATTAAACAACATACTCCTAAACAAAGAGTGGGTCAAAGGAGAAATTAAGAAGGAAATAAAAAAATTTCTGGAATTCAATGAAAAGGACAATACAATACAACACAACCTCTGGGACACTTTAAAAGCAGTCTTAAGAAGGAAGTTTATAGCTCTAAGTTCCTACATGAAAAAATTATAAATAGCCCAAATAAATGACCTGACTCTGCAACTCAAGACACTGAAAAGGCAAGAACAAATGAAACCCAAACCCAGAAGAAGAGAAGAAATAACAAAAATCAGAGCAGAAATTAATGAAATAGAAACAAAGAAAACAATACAAAGAATCAATGAATCTAAGAGCTGGTTCTTTAAAAAGCTAAACAAGATAGACAGACCCTTAGGAAAGAAAAAATCCAAATCAACAAAATCAGAGGTGAAAGGGGAAACATTACAACAGACACCCAAAAGATCCAGACCATTATAAGGGAATATTTTTAAAACCTATGTGCTACTAAATTTGAAAATCTGAAAAAGATGATTGGATGTTAAAATTATGGGAACCACCAAAGTTAAACCTAGAAGAGATCAACAGTTTAAACAGACCCATAACTATAAGGAAATCCAAACAGTAATATACAAAGCCTCCCAACTAAAAAAAAAACAAAAAACAAAAAACAAAAAAACCCAGGCCCAGATGGATTTTCAGCAGAATTCTACCAGGCATTTAAAGACCTCCAATGAATACTATTTAAATTATTCAAAATGATAGAAACAGAGAGAGAACTCCCAAATTCCTTCTATGAAGCCAGCATCACTCTAATACCCAAACCGTGTAAAGACATAACCAAAAAAGAAAACTATAGACTCATATCCTTAATGAACATAGATGCAAAAATTCTCAACAAAATACTTGCAAACCTCATACAGACACACATCACAAAGATCACTCACCACGATCAAGTAGGCTTTATCCCAGAGATGCAAGGCTGGTTCAATATACGCAAGTCAATAAAAGTCATTAATCATACAAATGGACTCAAAGACAAAAACCACATCGTCATCTCAATAGATGCAGAAAAGGCTTTTGACAAAATTCAGCAAGCATTTATGTTCAAAGTCCTAGAGGGAATTGGACTGGAGGGAATTTACCTCAATATAATTAAAACTGTATACAACAAACCCACAGCCGACATCATTCTAAATGCAGAAAACCTAGAGGCATTCTCATTAAAATCAGGAACCAGACAAGGCTGTCCACTATCTCCTCTCCTTTTCAACATAGTGCTTGAAACTCTTGCTAGAGCAGTAAGACAGGAGAAGGAAATTAAAGGAGTACTAATTGGAAAAGATCAGACTGTCACTTTTTGCAGATGATACAATACTCTACCTAAGAGATCCCAAAAGTGCCACCAGAAAAGTCCTAGAACTGAACAACGCTTTCAGTATAGTGGCAGGTTATAAACTCAATCTACCAGAAAACTCCTAGAACTGATCAACCTTTTCAGTATAGTGGCAGGTTATAAAATCAATTACAAAAATCAGTAGCCTTTCTATATAGAGAATTAGAAAAAAAAAAAACCAAAAAAACAAAACAAAACAAACCCTTAAATTCGTATGGAAGCACAAAAGACCTCAGAAGGCAAAAGCAATCCTGAGCACAAAGAGCAATGCTGGGGGGATTACTATTCCAAATCTCGAAGTATACTATAGAGCTATAGTCATAAAAACAGCATGGTTCTGGCACAAAAATAGACACACAGATCATCAATGCTCATGGATTGGAAGAATTAATATTGTGAAAATGACCCTCCTACCAAAATCAATATATATATTCAATGCAATCCAAATCAAAATCCACATGACATATTTCACAGAATTAGAAAAAAAAAAAACCAAAAAAACAAAACAAAACAAACCCTTAAATTCGTATGGAAGCACAAAAGACCTCAGATGGCAAAAGCAATCCTGAGCACAAAGAGCAAGGCTGGGGGGATTACTATTCAAAATCTCGAAGAATACTATAGAGCTATAGTCATAAAAACAGCATGGTTCTGGCACAAAAATAGACACACAGATCATCAGAACATCATTGAAGACCCAAACCCAAGTACATGCAATTTCAGCCACCTGATATTTGACAAAGATGCTAATAACATATAATGGAGGAAAGTCAGTGTCTTCAATAATTGATGCTGGCAAAACAGGATCTCCACCTGTAGAAGAATGAAACTAGATCCTAACCTTGTACAAAAGTCAACACCACATGTATCAAAGAACTCAATGTGAAACTGGAAACCCTGAAAATATTAGAAGAAAATATTGGTAGTAACTTACAAGATATAGGTGTAAGAAAGGATTTTCTACTGTGAACCTAGAAACTTTCACTTGTGAAAGAGATGTACTCTTCTTGCTCTGGAGTGTGTTACTGAATATGTTAAAGCTGTAGTGAAATGCTTCTTCTAATCGTGTAGTTATTAAAAAAAAATAATTACTAAAAAAATAACAACTCTTCAAAGCATAAAATTTTGCTCCTTAATAATTAGTAGAGGTGAAAAACATTACCATTGAAATCTACCTGATGACTTTATATTCATGCCCAGATGGCAAGGAGCTCAGAAAGTAACCGACTGTCACTAGTAATAATCAGATATATAGAGATTAGAAATGTGTGTGCAAACATCTTAATGTCAATTGCATTAAAAATGAATTTTTTCTGTATGAAACTGTGCGTTTTAATAGTGAAATTGAGATCATTTTTAAAGGTTAAAACCTCATTTAATTTTATGTCTTATAAGGGTTTATACTGAGTACAATATTGTATAACTATAATAATTCAACTGTGAACCTAAAAATTTACAGCCAGTTTTGAAAGAGATGCATCTTGGCTCAGAAAATTATTATTGAATATGTAAAGGCTATTGTAATGAAATGCCTCTTCTAAGTATGTGGTTATTAAATAAATATTTTTTTAAAAAGAAAGGATTTTCTAAATCAGACAGAAGTTGCTTAAGAATTAAGGTCAGCAATCAACAAGTGGGACCTCATTAAACTAAAAAGGTTCTGTACAGCAAAAGAAACAATCAAAAAAGTGAAGAGAAAACACACAGAATAGGAAAAAAATCTTCACCAGTGTCACATTTGACAGACCTTTAACATCCAGAATACATATAGAACTCATAAAACAAAGAATCAAGTAACCGAATGACCTAAACTAAAAGATGGACTAACGATCTAAACAGAGAGCTATCATTGGAAGAAATAGCTAAGAAATATCTCAAAAAGTGTTCAACATCGTTAGTAATTAGGGAAATGCAAATTAAACCGCCCCCCCCAAATTATCACCTTAGCCCAATCAGACTGGCTAGGATCTAGAGAACAAATGATACCAAATACTGGCAAAAATGTGGAGAAAGGGGAACGTTCATTCACTGCTGGTGGGATTGCAAACTTTTGCAACCCCTGTGGAAAACAGTGTGAACTCTTAAAGCACTACAAATGAACCTACCATTTTGATCCAGTTATACCACTCCTTGGCATATATCCAAAAGACTCATCCTATTGTAGAGACACTTGTAAAACAATGTTTGTTGGTGGTCTTTTCACAATAGCTAAGAGATGGAAGCAACCTAAATGCCCCTCAGCTTACAACTGGTTAAAAAAATGTGGTATATTTACACAGTGAAGTTCTATTCAGCAGTAAAGAAAGATGAAATAATGAAATTTGCAGGTAAATGGATGGATCTAGAAACTGTTATACTAAGTGAAGTAACACAGACTCAGAAAAACAAACGATGCATGTTCTCCCTCATATGTGGATCCTAGCACCAAATGCTTTCAGATTCCATGTCCTTTTAATAAGATGATGCTGTACAGCAGTCTCTTCTGCATGAAATAACTACCATCATCAAGACTTCAGCTCTTTCTGATCATTAAACATTCTCACAATTGCACTTGTTGATGGTTGTTCTCATTCATTAAAGGAGGGCCAAGCAGGGTCATTGGACCTTCACCAGAGTATACTGCTACTCTTCCCAACCAACTGTATGTAATTTGGCCCTAATCACACATGGTCTCCTGGATTTGGGGAGGGGTAAAGTATACAATCTGGGGAAGGCTAAGAAGAGAAGGCATGACCCATGATGGGTAAAGACTTTCCAGTGTGCATACCCTTAGGTCATACATACACCTCAGCAATCCCTCAGTTATCTTGGTAAGTAAGCCCAATAAATTCATTGGTTCCCCAGTAAAATTTTAATCAAACATTGGATTGACACCAGACCTTAAAAGGGAATAAGCATTGCTTAGTGTCCCTAGGAAGAGAATTCTCATAACAGATGGAAAAGTTATTTGTTAATGCTATTATGTCTCATAATTATTAAAAAAAAAAAAAGAAAATGAGAATGTAAAAGATGTTAAAAGGATATGGGAATGGGGATATTTTCCCAAATAGTAAAAAATGAGAAAGCCTGGCACTACTATCCTCAAGCCTCTTGGGGTAAGTCTATAGCGCAGCTCTCCGCGCCGGGACTCCCTAAGCAACATTCACCCTTCCATCCCCCCCTTCGCCGTTCTATACTCCTAGTTTGGGCCCTGCGCCATTCCTAGTCTCGGGGCCCCAGACCCCTGGGAAACCAATACTGCTTCCTGACCCTTCGCATCCAGAGCGAACCCGTCCCTTTCTTTGGCTCCAGGAGACCACTTCTGGTCCTGGCCCCACCCTCACCTCTCTCTGCTTCCCTGGGCCTGCACCACCGGCTAACTCTCCTAGCCTGCACTACTATCCTCGGGCCTTTTGGGGTAAGTCCATAGCGCAGCTCTCCGCGCCGGGACTCCCTAAGCCACATTCACCCTCCCATCCCCCCCCCCCCCCCCCCTGTTCTTTACCCTCCGTTTGGCGC
>NW_008342028.1:564490-572349 GCF_000622305.1 Nannospalax galili | reverse complement strand
TGATGAAGGTCTGTATAGGTTTGTTATGATACATAGAGGATGAGACAAAAATAATACACACATAATCTTAAAATTTCTATGGTCATAGTTTAGTCAACTAGTTTAAGGAACAGCATATATAACTAGTCAAGGTTTATCTGAGACTATTTGGTTTTTTACCCAAAGTTTGTCTACATAGCACATGGTAATTAAAAGTACCAGACTGGTGGAACTAACCTTACTGGATTTTTAACAGCCATGCTTTGAGACCTATACTAATCTGGTCAGAGGGACAGTTTTTTCCCCTTGCCCTTCAAGGTCTACTAAGTTCCAGGAATTATGGAGCATCACTCAAAATGTCCTGTATCTGTGGTGAGTCACCTGTTCTCTTGTTCAGGGAGACCATGGAGACCCCACAAGATGGATGTGAACCAGTGTCCAGTCCACCGCTGAATCACCCTTTCTTCAAACCCAAAGAATCTTGTAAGGTCAGGCTCTGGCCTCGCTTTAGCTGGGCTCTGGGGCACAGGCACACTACATGTGTAGCCCACCCTGTCGGGGAGGGGTGTCTCAACACATCCCCACCATAACAAAGAGACCCTAGGTTAGACCCTCGTATTACCTACTATTCAGCCACCCTCCACCCCACCTTGCCGAAGGCCCTGCAGCCACTCACTCCTCTGCAGGCCAGAGAACACCCACCACTGACATCCAGATTGTGACATGCCCACGTTCCAGAAGAGATGGCTGGCTCCCCAACCTCTCCTCCTGTGTCTGCCGCTCTCTGGTCCCAGGAGAGTGATCAGCTCTCTGGGCTCCTGTACAGAAAAGAACATGTGCTTTGAGCATGTGTAAAAGCCACTCCACTCCCAACTAGGAGAGCCAGTCTCAGGCCAAGTGCCGGGGTTCTTCAACCCCAGACAAGAAGGGGGCACCTCACATTAGCGAGGATGGCGGAGTCTCCTGCGTCCATGGTGCTGACAGTAGGCGGCATCAAGGACACAGGGTCCCCAGCTGGGCACAGAGGCTGGCTCCAGCCACCCTATGACACAAAACAGGAGTGTACACTGAGCCCAGATGTATTGGAAAGAAAGTTCACTGGGTTCCTGGCCATGAACAGATATAAAAAAAAAAAAAAAAAAAAAAAAAAAAAAGTTATGCAATGCAATTTGGGAATCTTTTAGATAGACCAACTGAAGGGGTACCCCAAGTGCCTCACCCTGCATCCCTGCTCAGCATGGAAAAAGCCAGTGTGGTCTGCATCCAGATTCCCTATCCACAAGTTGTAAGCTCTTCAAAGGGTGGTGTGATAAGAATAAGAAATAGGAATTGGCTAGGTAGTTAGGGTAAAAAGACCCCAAAGAAAAATAGCCAGTTTCTTGGCTAATAGTCACAGTGTCCTTGGGCCTCTTAGCAAGATATTCTGTTTCAAAGATCAAAAATGTCTAAAGTATTTGGGAGCTTTTATCTAATCCTTAAAAGATTTTAGGGTTATCTCTTCAGAGAGGGGAATGTTAGAGTAGCAAAAAGCCCTATAAAAAAAGAAAAGAAGAAAGAGTACATGAAGTTACCAGAAAAAAGTGATGGGGAGATATGGGAGGAGTTGGAGGGGAAGGAGTAGGCATGGATTTGATCAAAACACCTTATATTCATGTATAAAATTCTCAAAAAATTATTTTTAAAAAATTAAATGTAGAAAACAAAAGATTACACTATAACCTGATGATGGTCAGAATGGATAGCTATATGTAGAAGAATGAAATTAGACCCTTGTTCCTCAGTCTGTGCAAAATTCAATTCCAGATGAACCAAAGACCTCAACCTAAGGCCCGATGCCCTAAATCTGATAGAGGAGAAACTGGGGAATACCCTGGAACTTATAGGTACAACTTTTGTGAACAGGGTTCTGATAACACAGGCATTAAGTCCAACAATTGACAAATGAGACCTCATGAAACAATAAAGCATCTGTAAAAAACACCACCAGTTGAGGGAAGAGGCAGCTTACAGAATGGGAAAATCTTTTACTCACTATATATTTGATTGAGGGTTAGTATCTTGAATATACAAAGAACTCAAAGCTAAACATTAAAAAAAAAAAAAAAACACACAGTTAAAAACTGGGATAAGGAACTAACAGAGTTCTCAAATAATGAAAAACAAATGTTCAATGTGCTCAGCCATCAGGGAAATGAAAATTAAAACTGTTTTGATATTTCATTTTATCCCAATCAGAATGGCTAAGGTTATAAAAACACACAACAACAAATGCTGATGAGGATGTGGGGAAGGAAAACACTACTGGTGTGAGTGTAAACTAGGTAACTATTATGGAAATCTATAGTGGCGGTGCCTCAAAAAGCTAGAGATGGCTCAGCAGTTAAGAGCACTGGTTGTTCTTGCAGAAGACCCGGGTTCATATCCCAGCACCCACATGGCAGCTAACAACTGTCCGTAACTCCAGTCCCAGGGGATCCGACAGCCTCTTCTGACCTCCGCCAGCATTGCGCGACCTGGGTGCAGTTACCTACATGCAGGCAATACATGCATACACATAAAATAAAAATAACAAAAACATGCTGAAAATAGATCTACCACATTATCTAGCTATATCATTCTTAGGTATATACCCAAAGGGCTCTATATCCTACTACAGAGATACCTGCTCATCAATGTTCATTGCTTTAACAATAACCAGGAAATATAAACAACTTAGATGTCTACCATCCGACAAATGGATAATGAAAGTATGGTATGTTTACACAATGGAATGGAATCCAGCTGTTAAGGAAATGAAATTATGAAATTTTCAGATAAATTCAAGGAACTGGAATCATCCTCAGGGAGGTAACCCAGACCCCGGAAGAAAAACAGCATGTTCTCTCTCACACCTGAATGCTAATTTTGAGTCTTTAATGTGTATTTCAGGTGGAAAATCCATAGAGGTCAAGAAACTAGTTAGGGGCTATGGTGGGATGCTCCATGGGAGGGTAGAAAGAATACATATGTGTGTGTGTGTGTGTGTGTGTGTGTGTGTGTGTGTGTATGTATGTCTTGCATTCTATTATTCTCTCTCTATATATGATATATATATTGTAGTATTCTCCATATATATGTAGAAAATATAGTGTAGAATTCTCCATATATATATGGAAAGAGACAGAGTCTAAATGAAGTGACATAATGAGTCTATAATGAGGTGACAATGAGCCTACCAGACACCATAAGCTAGCAAACAATAAACCCTAATGCCAGGAATAGGCTCCTTCTTTTGAGTTGTTGACTAAGGAGTTTCTATAAACCTTAAAACATGAGTGGCTACTGTCATCACTCTTGGTTTACCTCCACCACTCGACAAGAAGACCCTATTTCTAAAGACATTACAATATGTGAGTCATAAAACACAGAGAAATAAATCTGGTACTGACCACTAAGTATCATCTCCATTCCTTAGCATGCATGGAGGTGCTATGCATGCCAGCAGAAGAGGGAAATTATCATCAATCATATCCAGCTGTGAACCTGGAAAGCTACAATAATGACTGGCTTGGCAAGATATACTCACTGGTGCGATAGTGGTCTGAATGTTATGGAAGTAGCTAACCACTTTCTGGTTGGAACTAGGACCCACTTTGAAAGTTGAAACCCATACCTCTCACTGTTATCAGGGCCAAGAACCTGCGACTAGACATGTCTTGCATTCTACTATTCTCTATCTATCTATCTATCTATCTATCTATCTCTCTATCTATCTATCTGTATATACATATATTCTAGTATTCTGCCAAATAGACATAGCATTAAACCAACTCCTAATGACTTATTGTTATTCCCATTTATTAGTGCATCTCTCAGCTCTCAACAGAGAAAGCTCTTCTTGAAGCAGATAGGGAGCAGCACAGTTATTCACAACAGGTTAGACTGCAGAGACCTCAGATCTAAATGGGGCACCTACATTATACCTTCTCCCAAGGCTCAGAGATCATTACCAAAGAGGGGCCAGAAAGATTTTTAGGAGTCAGAGTTAATGGATGAATACAAGTGAACTGTGTTTTCCGGATACAACAGGGTAATTATACACATTAACCCACAGCACTTGTGACAATATGCACAAGACCTGTGTAAATTCAAACCAGACAAAAAAACATGAATGGGGGAGGTAGACAAGAAGTTCCAGCCTCAGCTTAGGAATTACTTCAGGGAGAGGGAGAGTCAACTTTCTTTAAGAGTGTGATACCAGGTAGGTTGACCAGGCTCTAGAGGATGGATCTTCACTGAAGAACATTTGGGGAACACAAAGCAGACTTGATAAGCCTTAAAAAGTAATAAAGGACATGAAATGAGGGTGGGTAAGGAGTTTGCATTGATCTGGAAAGATGGGGGAATGGGGGTCTCAAGATGATCAAAATACATTGTAAGAAATTCTCAGTGTCAATAAGAATGGGCCCAAATGGCAGAAAGTGGACAGACTTACAGAGACCTACATGACTGTGACTGGTCAGAAGTTCTGCAGAGTTCTATGTTACAAGGCGGGATTCCAGGCAGGAAAAATTCACTTCCTCATTAATGCACCACATATCCCACCCATCTATTTAGCATAACTTAAGGTGAACCTGACTTCCTAGGTGCAGATCTATCACCAGGTGATTGACCAGTGAGATTGGAAAGATGGGTCCTCCAACAGATAGATAAGAGATTTTATAGTCTTGACCAGTAAACTTATGGTGAATTTCTTGTCTTTTTAATAAAACAATGAAAGAGAGTCTTACAACTTGATGAGCCAGGCTGTGGGACACAAGGGCTGATAGGATGTGTCTCTGTTTCATGGAACAGGAGAAACTGGACAATATAAGGACACATCACTCCTTGAGACAAAGGCTATATATTTTGAAACAATGTGAGTGAAATAAGTCCTTTATGGTCTCACTCATTAGGGACACTTGTTTCTCACAAGCTGAGGGCAATGCATATTAGAGACTAGAATGCACTGGACAAAGAGCAAGTAATACTGAGGAATTGAGTATGACAAAGTAGTGTTTAATACTCAGTTTGTTGGACCAGGTAGGATTATTTTCACAGGAGAGCTAAGAGGTTCATTTGACAGTGATCATGGGACTGAAATGGGGCATTAGTAGCTTTGATGAGTCTCATAGTGAGATGTGAATTTTATTAAATGTGATGCGGTACTGATAGATTCCATTGTAGATGTGTCATTTAGTCCTAATCATCTCACTTATTCTCTGTGTTTGACCAATTGTGGATTTCTAGGTTAGTCTATATCTTCTACAAAAAGGAGCTTCTTTGATGAGTTGTGAGAAGTACGCTTGTGTGTAAATGTAAGGCTGCATATCTAGAATACAGTAAGAAATTACATTGGTCTAGGGATGTGGCAAGAGTAGGTTATTCTCTAAGATCTATGGCCTCTCCTGCCATGTGGGTTTGCCTATGTTTACAGTACCACACATTGAGTTCCCTCACATTGAGTAGATCTTAATTGCAATTAGAAAGCTGTCGATTATCACAATATGCCACTACTTCCACCAACAGTGATAGTGTCACTACTTCCACCAACAGTGACAGTTTGCTGGGCCAGTCATTGTTGTTTTTTAGGCTTTAGAGCTGGGCAGGACCTTTGATCAGTTTTCACCCCTGGCAGCTTGTATAATATCCTCTGATATCATGAGAGCTAGTCTTCAGGGAGGTGCCCCGGCCTGCAGGGCAGGAGACGGAGACTTGAACTCCCAGGGACCTGGAATGATGGGACAAGAGACAAGAAGAATGACAGCAAGACAAAGAACTCTGATCAAGCTGCAAAAGTTTATTTTTCCATGGGGATTCTTATACGGGCTGAAGTGGGAAATTAGCTGGGGAAGGGGAAGGGAAGGTGTTGTCTCAACGGGTTAATGAATGTCCCTTAGGATGAGGGGAACTGGCATCGTGAGTCTGGTTGCAGGATAAGGAAATTGGTGGTTGCTCAGGCTTATCTTGAATCATAGGAAAGGTTGCTTATCTTAGGGGGCAGGGAAGACTGATCAGCAAGTTCTCCGGAGGCTGCTTGCCCTGGGGGGCAGGGAGGGCTGCCAGGCAGCGTGGTCTCCCACAGATACTTTTAAGTGTTGGTTCTCTCTTCCCACCATGGGAGTCCTAGAATCCTGGGGCAAGTGATCTCCCTGCCTTTCCTTTTAAAAATACTTCTTTGAGAGGATAGAGAGATGGCTCAGCAATTAAGAGTACTGGCTGCTCTTGCAGAGGACCCAGGTTTAGTTCCCAGCACCCACATAGTAGCTAACAACCATCCTTAACTCCAGTCTGAGGGGATCTGATGCCCATGGGCACTGCATGCATGTGGTATACTTACCCTCTAGAACTGCAGTGGGAGGAGGGTCTGGGTAGTGTGGCCAGTTCTTGGGGGTAAGAAAGATAGTTGGGACAAAGTGGCAGCAGCAGCAGCAGGAGGAGGAAAGAGATTTAAAGATCATTTTCACTTTCCTTCTGCTTTATTGTTTTGTTGAGACAGAGTCTTACTATGTAGCTAGCCCTGGCTGATTTGGAACTTGCTATGTAGACCAGGCTGGCCTTGAGCTTGCAGCTATCCTGTCTGCCACCTAAGTGCTGGCATTACTGGCATGAACCACTGTTTCCAGGCATATGTCCTCTGACGTTTGAGGCATACATATCCTGGCTTTGAAAGCTGCTTGTGGGGTGTGGCATGTCTGAGACAGGTCTAACTCCCTGTCATGAAACTATTCCCCAGATCTGTTCCTTGCACAGAGTGGGCTAATTCAAAGAGCCTGTGGAAAACCATCACAGTACTGTTGTGAGTGTTCAGGATGGGCACAAGGAGTTGTTCGTTTTGTGGTCTGGGTGATGTATGGGTGTGTGTGTGACTTTGAACTAAAATATTTCTTTCTAGCTTTTCATACTAAGTATTATTTATATAATTCTGTATAACCCTCTCTACTCCCTCCCTGGTTAATGTACCTCCTTTTCCCCACTTTCCTCTTGATAACATCTATTTCCTACTATCCCTCTTTCTTGAGTTCATTCTTTCCATTCACCTTAATGGTTCCTTTCCATTTTCTGGACTCCTGCAGTTCTATCAGGATATATACTCATATCTAAGGATTTGGAACTAAGATCCACAAATGTTAGAGAATATAGGTTACTTATTTTTCTGAGTCTGTATTACTTCATTTAGTAAAACAGTTTCTAGTGCCATCTATTCACCTGAAATTTTATGATTACCTTTACTGCTAAGTAGAACTCCATGTGTAAATGTACCACATCTTCATGATCCATCCATCAACTGAGGGATATTTAGGTTGTTTCCATTTCTTAGCTATTGTGAAAAGAGTAGCAACAAACATGGCTACACAGGTATTTCTGCAACAGAATGAGACTTTTCAGTGGGTTAATGAATGTCCCTTAGGATGAGGGGAACTGGCATCGTGAGTCTGGTTGCAGGATAAGGAAATTGGTGGTTGCTCAGGCTTATCTTGAATCATCGGAAAGGTTGCTTATCTTAGGGGGCAGGGAGGACTGATCAGCAAGTTCTCCGGAGGCTGCTTGCCCTGGGGCGCAGGGAGGGCTGCCAGGCAGCGTGGTCTCCCACAGGGAGGAGGCTTCCAGGTCAGTTCCAGATTGATTACTGTTCCCAAGTCCCGTATCTGAAATATGACCTGTCTTTAGTAATAGGGTTAAATCTTCAAATTCTGGAAGGCAACCAAGGGCTGTGACAACAGCCTATATTATTTTGGGAGTCTCTTGAACTACCCTGAACTATCATGCCTCCTGTCTGGTACTCTGTTTTTTGTTATATAGACTTCAGCTATACATACGCACTAATATATCATTTATATTATATATATTATATATATAAT
>NW_008342028.1:544081-564322 GCF_000622305.1 Nannospalax galili | reverse complement strand
CCATCCATCAACTGAGGGATATTTAGGTTGTTTCCATTTCTTAGCTATTGTGAAAAGAGTAGCAACAAACATGGCTACACAGGTATTTCTGCAACAGAATGAGACTTTTGGGTATTTACCTAAAAGTGGTATAAGAGGATAATATGACAGATATATTTTTAGCTTTTTAAGAGTTCTCCACACTGATTTCCACAGAGGTTGCACCAGTTTGCAATACCACCATCAATGAATGAGAGGCCCTCTTTCCCTGCATCCACACCAGTATTTGTTCTCTTTATCTTAGCCACTCTGACTGGGGTAAAATGAAATCTTACAGTGGTTTTTATTTTCATTTCCCTAATTACTAAGGGTGTTGAGTACTTTTAAAGGTGACTCTGTTATATTTGTTTCTTCTTTAGAGATCAAAAATATTCTTTTGGCTATTCAGGGTCTTTTGTATTTCCATGTAAATTATAGGGTGGATTTTTCTACTTCTGTGAAGAATATCACAGGGATTTTTATTGGGATTACATTGAATCTCTACATTGATTCTGGTAGGATAGTCATTTTCATTGTATTAATTTTACCAATCCATGACATGGGCGGCCTTTCCACCTCCTTGTGTCTTTTTCCAGTCTCTTCAAAGTTTTCACTGAAAAGGTCTTTAATGTATTTTATTAGATATTTTTGAGGTTATTGTGAATGGAAGTGTTTCCCTGAATTCTTTCTCTAATTGCTTGTTATTTGTATTTACAAAGACTGCTGATTTTTGTAGATGTAACCTACCACTTTGGTGAAAATGCTGATAATTTCTACAAGTTTTCTGATGGAATTTTTGGGATCTCTTATGTTTAATATTTTATCATTTGAAAATAAGGATAATTTGACCTATTCTTTTCCAGTTAGTATCCCTTTAATTTCCTTCTCTTATTGCTCTATATAGAGTTTCAAGCACTATATTGAAAAGGAGTAGGGACAACAGACAACCTTGTCTAGTTCCTGATTTTAATGGGAGTGCTTCCATTCTTTTTCCATTTAGAATGATGTCACCTGTGGATTTGTTGCATATATCTTGATTATGTTGATGTGTGCTCCATCCAGTCCAATCCTCTCTAGGACTTTTATCATGAACTGATGTTAGATTTTGTCAAGGTCCTGTTCTGCATCTATTGAGATGATTATGTGACTTTTTTGTCTTTAAGTATATTTACATGATTTATTACACTTATTGACTTATGTATATTGAACTATCTTTGAATATCTGAATAAAACTACCTTGATCATGGTAGATGACTATTTTGATGTGCCTCTGTACACAATTTGTGAGTATTTTGTTGATAATTTTTGCATTTATTTTCATTAGGGATATGGACCTATAACTTTCTTTTTTGCTGTGTCTTTCTCTGGTTTTGGTGTTAAAGTAATACTGGCTTTATAGAAGAAGCTTGGGAGTTTTCTCATTGTTTCTTTTTTTTTGAATAATTTAAGTAGTGTTGGTTATCTTTGAAATTCTGTGTAAAATTATGCAGTGAATCCATTTGGGCCCGAGATTTTTAGTCAGAAGACTTTGTATTACTTTTCCAATTGTCTTTTTTGTTATGGGTCTGTTTAAGCTGTTGACTTCTTCTTAGTTTAATGTTAGTGGTTTCAATGAACTTAGAAATTTTCCTTTTCTTTTAGATTTTAAATTTTAATAGAAATAGGTTTTGAAAGTATCCCCTTATAATGTTCTGTATCTTTTTTGGTGTGATGTTTTCCCTTTCATCTCTGATTTTGTTAATTTGGATGTGCTCTTCTTTCTTTTGGTTAACTGGGATAAGTGTCTGTCTACCTCGTATACCTTTTCAAAGAACAAGATCTTAGATTTATTGATTCTTTTTTGTTTGTTTGTTGTTTCCATTTCATTGATTTCTGATCTGCTTTTTGTTATTTCTTCTCATCTCCTGAATTTGGGTTGGATTTGTTCTTGCCTACCAGATTCTTGAGTTGTACCAGTAAGTCATTTATTTGTACTCTTTCTGATTGTTTAATGTGGATGCTTTTAGAACTGCCTTTAGTATATCCCAGAAGATTTTTTTTTGTGTTGTGCTACCATTTTCATTTAGTATCAGAAATATATTTACTTCTTTCTTGATTTCTTCTTTAACATATTCATCATTCAGGAGTATGTTGTTTGTGTTGTTTAATCTCCATGAGTTTGTCTAGTTACTACAGTTTCTTTTGCTACTGATTTTAAGCTTTACTGCATTGTAATCTAATAGAATGCATGGAATTATTTTAATTTTTTGGTATTTGTTAGGGTTTGTTTTGTCTCCCAGTATGGGATCAATTTTAGAGACGTTTCCATGGGCTGCTGAGTAGAAAGTACATTCTTTGGTGCTTAGGTAGATGTATATTAGGTTCATTTGATGTGTGATATCATTTAATTCAGTTGTTTCTCTGTTTATGCTTCATCAGTTGACCTGATGAAGACAGTGGGGTATTGAAGTCACCTACTATTACTGAGTTGAGGTTAATCTGTGTCTTGAAGTCTTGTAGTGCTATTTTAATGAAATTGGGTGCACCAGACTTTCGTACATATTTGTTCATAATCATGATGTCTTCTTGGTCAATTGTTTCCTTGACAAGATTGAATTGACCTTTATCTCTTCTGATTAATTTTAATTTGCAGTCTATTTTTTCAGATACCAGAATCATAATGCCTGCTTGTTTCTTGATTCCATTTGCCTGGAATATTTTTTTTCCTTTCTCTCACCTTAAGGTAGTGCCTATCCTTGAAGGTGAGATGTTTCTTATTTCTTAGTGTTTTATTAATTATTTTATTTTATGTGTATGCATGTTTTGCCTGCATGTATGTAAGTGTATCATGTGCGTGCAATACCCTGAAGAGGCCAGAAGAGTGTGTCAGATGCCTGGATCTGGAGCTATGGACAGCTGCCAACTGCCATCTGAGTTGAACCTGGCTCTTCTGGAAGAAACAGCACGTGTTCTTAACTGCTGAGCCATCTCTCTGGCCCCCAGGTGAGTTTCTTGTTGATGGAAAAAAGAGGAATTTTGTTTCTTAATACATTCAACTAGTCTGTGTCTTTTGATTGGGAACTTGAGGCCATTGATATTTAAAGTTATCATTGAAAGATGTGTATTGGTTACTGTCATTTTAATTTCTGTTTGTGTTCTTGATCCTATTTTGTGTTTCCATAATTATACCACCGTTTTCCTTATAAAGAATACCTGAAGAAATACAAAGGACTGAAGCAAGAAATGACCTAACTCAAGAGGCTACTAAAAGAAAAATGAATATATAATCATCTTTGGAGAACATTTCAAGTCCAGGCTGTAATAGATAACAACTAAAACCTGTGTGTAAGTTGGTTTATGATTTGTTTTTCATTGTTGAGAATTAATGACACTCAGGCAGAAGAAGCTACATAGCTTTCTTTTTTCTTTTTCTTTTTTTTCTATGTCACTCTGTTTCCCATAAATCAAGTTCAGAGTCCCTTCTATATTTCCCACACCCATGCTCTTTCACTCATTGCTTGCCTGGATCTGTAAACTTCCAAGGAGACTCTGAAATTTATAGTTGCTGAAAACTCGTAAGTTAAACACAGAATTTCATGGGCTGAATGTTTGTGTATTCCTAAAATTCATACATTGAACTCCTAACTCACAGATATTTTGAGATGGATCCTTTGGGAAGCTATAAGGATTAGGAGTCATGGAAGAGGGTGGGAGAGTACCCCAATAATGAGTAAGAGTTGGCAGTACTCTCGCTGCAGAACACTAAGAAAAGACCATAGGAATGCATAACTAGAGGGACGCCACCTGCAAGAAAGGATAAGGGCCACCCTGGTCTCAGATTTCTGTCACCCTAATGACACACACACATACACACACACACACACACACACACACACACACACACACACAATTTCCTACGGCTTAAATGGCCCAGTTTATGATATTTTGCTGTGGCAGCCTGAACCAAGTAGGACAGGGAATAAATTTCTTCAGTGGATGTACACTTCTTGGAGGAAAGGTCCTGTTAGGATACTTTTTTCTTTAGTGCCACCCACCTGGTATATAACACTCAGATTTCTATCTGTTGACTGAATACTTGCTACCAGTTCCTTTGTTGCTAGACATTTTCTGTGGCTGTTCAATGGAGGGAGTGGCTGCAATCCTCCGACATGCTTACCTGTGCACACATCCTACCTTTCTGGTGAGATGACTTTCAGCCAAAGTATAAGATCCAAAGAATTAAGAATGATATCCTACATTTAAAAAGCTTTGGGCCATAGTGAATGCACTTCCTCTCTTTCAGCTTTCTACCTTTCTTCTTCTCTGGCTGTGTAATTGTCCTGCTTTGGTGAGGTCATTCCTTCTTCTCTAGGGAACCTATTTCCAGTTGAAGTTCTCTGTCTTAAGTGCCATGCTACCTCTTTAAAAGGTACTGAAAAATGGTGATATCACAGTTAAAAGGTTAAAAGTTGTCATTTCCCCAGAAATGTATGTTGGCATAAATGCTTCACCCCAAAGAAATACATCTAATTGTGCTGCCGCTGGTTACTGTGGGACTTATTGTGAGTCAACTGATCCTTTCTTCAATTCAATTTTGAAAGCCTACTCTATTTCATTCTAGAAATCTACTTCAATATGTAACTTCATATTTTCATGTTAATTTCAAGGAGACATGTTGGTAATTTTTAAATCCATTAAAACATTCTCTTAATGATAGCTGTTTAATGCTTTTAAATAAATACAAGAACAGGTTCTAAAAGTTATTGGAGCCTGTCAGAAGAGAAAGTACTAAACTAGAAGGAGAGGCTACTTCACCGTGCATCTAAAGTCTGAATCCATAGAAATTGTATTTTCAAACTGCCCTGGGTTGCAAGCACGATGACGAATGAATTATAGAGGAAGGTAATTAACTTCCCACACTCCCTCAAAGCTTGCTTTGCGAGAACCTCTTTGACATTCATGTAGAGAAGACTGTGACTTCTGATTAGCACTGTTAGAAAAACTGCCCACTTCTTTTCTATTTTCAGACTACTTTCAGACTGGGGGTGTAGTTCCAACAGGCTGTGGAAATGTTGGAGCTGATCAGAGAAGGAAGTGTGGAGTGTCAGAAGTTGTTCTGCTATTAATCAGCAGTGGTGTTGAGGGCAACTCTTTAAAACTCTGTGTCATCAATTTCCTTATTTGTAAAATGAGGGAGCAAGAGCATAGCTATGAGTTTCCTTCCCTAAGTTATGTTTAGTCATCCAAGTTTTCTTATCTGAAGGCAAAGGAAACTCAGGATGATCTGGAGTACAAGAAGGTTTGAATCACACTGAAAACAAGGTTAAAGCTGAGCCAATTTATCATTCAACTTCTTTTGGATTTACTGAGGCTTGAAAACACATTTACTTATGCAACTGGCATATTAAACAACGATAATGTGTGGACTGGTGTCAATGTATCTATTTTTAACTATATTCAGCAGTGGTAATCTTTATCTGTGTGATCTTTTACTTACAGACTAATGACTTCTCCTCTGTCAAAAGATATGGTGCAACATTGGCTTTAAGAGGCAGAAACTCTCAATCCAGGAGTTATGACGTCCTTATGCCCTTCGAGATGACAAGACTAACAGTAAAATTCCCATTTGTCTATACAAATTTGGACCTGCTTCTCTCAGCAGGGAGCATGATTTTGTTGAATTCCTCCCACTCACCCCCTTTTTTCCCTTGTATTTTTTTTTTTTAATTGAAAAGTCCAGTGGGGAAAGAAGGTAGGAGAAGGATGAAGATAGTTCACACCACAGGCAGGGTGGATTTGTGTTTTGGGTTTCTGTGAGCTCCACAGTTAGTGAAAGCTGACTGGTTTTCCCATCAAATGCCTTGGAGGACCCTCAGACTGATTCCTTCTGGCACCACTCTGTGACATGTTCCTCAATTGAGGAGAAACATTTTGTCTGAGTGGTCAAAAGAAACCCTTTTTCAGTCCTGGGTAACCTGGGTAACCTCCACCTTGACCTAGTGACAGGATTTTAGATAATCCTGGCTCACCTTGATGCCTAAAGCCTCCTTCTTATCACTTAAAAAACCCATGTGTCCATTTATCCCTGCAAACTCTGGGTAAATGCTTGGTCTCAGCAGTTATCTAAGCTTGGTCTTTTCCTCAGTGTTTTTGGAGGAAGCTTAGAGGACAGGCCACAGCTGCCTTTACTTTCCTAAGCTGTGGGATAAACACCAGCCTTCTGGGTCTCCTAATATCAGCAAACAGAATTTCAACAGTTGACTGGATGCCTCAAAATCTGTGCACTATGCTGCCACAGGCCTTCTGGCAGGTGGCTCATGTCTTCAGTCTGCACAAAGTTTTCTGTCTAAGAGAAAGATAGCAAAGTCCTAGGACACCACTTCTCTCCAGTCAGTGCTCTTCAGGTTTTGATGAGCTTACATCCAACGAACACAAAGACATAAAATAACATGCCCAACATGCTTATAACATTGTTAACATACTGAATACCTGTTTATCATGGCCTATGGCCTGCTTAAAATATGTTCAGAACATATATTAATTTAGCCAACAGTTGGACAAAACCAGATCATACTAAACCTATTTTAAAATAAACTGTGGAATAGCTCATGTGATTTTCTGAATACCTGTATTAATCAGTCAGCCAATGCTCAGCATCAAAATAGGCCTGTCAGGTGTGGTGGCACAGTCCTATAATCTCAGTACTTGGAGGGTGGGCATAGAGGAATGCTTTGAGTTTGGGGCTAGACTGGGATACATAACAAGACCCTCAGAGAGACAGAGAGACAGAGACACACACAGAGAGAGAGAGAGAGAGAGAGAGAGAGAGAGAGAGAGAGAGAGAGAACAGATTGATTTAGGGTCATACTGCATATCACTAATCTGAAAAACACTCCAAATTCAACGTTTAAAGTATAGTTTTTAGTTAGTAAATATCACTTTTTATAATTGTAAAGTTCAAACGTAATTAGGAACTCAGTGTGTGGCTTCACTAAACTCCTTTCTAAAGCTTTTCTCCAGTGATTTTATACCCTTAACCTCACTCAAATATCTAAAACCTGAGAGATTTCTAGTACTTTATAGATTCTGTATTTAGAAGTGATGGAAAATAGATCCCTCCTCCCTTGGTTCCTGTATTGAAAGGTGCTTCGGGTGAAACTCATCCCAGACAGAGACTAAATGTAACACCCTCTTTAGTCATGTTAGGTCCATGCATGGTATTTGGGATAATAGAAACATACTGGAAAAGTCAATAAAACAATGGAAAAAGTCTTACTTGCCCTGACATGAAAATGTATTTTCAATGACTACTTTTGAGTCTACAAAGCCTTACCTCTTTTGTAGCTGTGATCTAATTGTACATATGCTTTTGTAATCTATTTATTCCAACTTACTCCTCACAAACATTTTGTAAGCCATGCTTGGCATTTTAATGTGTACAAATTATCCTAAATGTTGACATGCCATTCATTCATCAAAGACTGTTTGGATGTTGATTTACAGTCAATCCTGAGTTAGGTAATGGGCTTGGAAAATGTAGGAGAACAAATACATCTACTTAGAGGCTGTAAATGGTGACAGTGCAACCCTGTGTTTGCCATAGGACTGTGGCCCACATGATATGGAGACAGAAAATGAAATTCATCTAGGTTTGTCAAAGGAAATTAGAAAATTCCCATAAAGATTGTGTTGAAGGGTAGAGATATAGCTCAGTGATAAAATGTTTGCCTGATATTCATGAGATCTAGGTTTAATGCTCAAGACTAAGAAAAACAATCCAACAAGTAAAACATTTACTTATAGAACTGTGTGAAAGGGGTATAGAAGGCACACAAGTGGGAGCATGGCATCCCTGGACATGCAACATGTTCAAAGGCCTGGGACCTATTTATGTATGTTGTAAAAAATGTGATTTTCTTCTTTTTTTCTTCAAAATTGTGACAGAATTATTCTAAAATTATAAGTATTGGTGCTCAAATATAATGCTATGCTAAAATACTAGATTTATCATATATTAATTTTGTTGTTTCATTTACATGTGGTTTCTCCTTAATATTGTATGGATCCATTATTTTTGCTTTTCTGGAGACCGGTATCATACTTCCTAAAGCGTAGTGCTGAATAGCTTCAGTTGTCAACTTGACACATCTGGGGAGAGTGAACCACAGTTGGAGAATTTCCTCTATTGGGCTGTCTTTGAGGCATTTTCTTGATTGTCAAGTGATGTGGGAGGGTTCATCCCCCTGTGGGTGGTGCCACCTGGCCCATGGCTGGTGGTCCTGGGTTGTAATAAGAAGGCAGGCTGGGAAGGCCAGAGGAGCAAGTCATTAAGCAGCATTCTTCCATGTTCTGTGCTTTAGGTCCTACCTTTGGGTTCCTGCCCTGCTTAAGTTCCTGCTTTGGTTTCCCTCCGTGATGGACCGTCACTTGGAAGAGTAAGATGCAGCAAACTCTTTCCTCCCAAAGTTGGTTTGGGTGAGAGTTTTCATCATAGCAAAATAGAAAGTAAACTAGAAGAAGTATTGTTCCTTTTCTTTATCTTTTCAAATAATTGGTAAGTCAAACTGACTTCATAAGTCAACCCGTCTTCAATGTTTCTTTGCCAAGTAATTATTTTCTAACTTGTTCTCATTTAATGTCATTTCAAATAAATGTACTCTCAAACTTCTCTTTGGAAATTTTAAGATATCAAAAATATTTTTCATATTTGAAAACACTTAAAGGCAAACTTGTTTCAAAGTTAAGTTGAATTAACCATCAACTTCATTGTGTTCTCTCTAATCTCTGGATTTATATGAAAAACTTACACAGAAATCTTGAAGACAAATCTTACCTTGAAATGTTTTGTTGCTGCTACCGATGGTGTTTGTTTTAATTCTTTCTTTACACAAACCCACCATAATATCTTAAATTACTTCAAAGAAATTTTCTAAGAAAAATATGGGTCTTATTCCAAATCTTCCAAATGATATAATTTAATTCACAGAGATGATGTGCCAAGTTCCCTGCAGTGCATATAAAGTCATACATGAAGGGTTGAAAATGGTTATACTTCTTATTTTATACTCACTTTAAGTTGATGCCAATTCAGTTCTGCAGATTTCCCCCCTTTGTGCTCCTAAAACTCTGAATAACATATACATTGAAAAAAAAATTAAGGCCTATATAAAATAACCCATTTTCTGAGCCAACATCATTTTTCACATGGGACCCTAATGGGCCTGACAAACTAATGGGTGTATTCACAGAAACTGATCTGCTTGAGGGCTGTCGGCTGTAGGAAAATGAGGAGGAGCCTATAACCTACCCTGAGGAAATGACACCAATACCTGGGATCTTCCTGCAATTCTGGGGGAAATGTGTATTAGTTACTTTTCTCTTGCTGTGGTAGAATACTCTGACAAGTTAAGGAGGAAATAGTTTATGATGGCTTACGGTTCCAGTGGGGATACAGTTCATCATGGTGCGGAAAGCATGGCAGCAGGAATAGAAGGCTAGCCCGGCAGTCAAGAAGCAGTGCTCACATTCCATCTGCATACAGGAAGCAGAGAGAACAAGAAGTAGGAACAAGAAGCATCCCCACTTCCTCCAGCAAGGCTCCAGCTCCTAAAGATGCCATAAGCTTCCCAGTCAGTGCCATTGTCTTGTACCAAGTGTTCAAATATATGACCTTTGAAGGCTATTTCTCATTTAAGCCACAACAGTCTACCCCAGGTTACCATAGGCTTAGGGCTATCTCATGATGCAAAATGCACTTAGTTCAACTTCAAAACCTCTGTGTTTAACAGTTTAACTCACTTTAATAGCTCTAATACTGTTCAAATGTATAAAATCCAAATTCTGAGATTCAAGACAATATCTTAACTGTGACCCCTTGTGAAATGAAAAAATAAATCACATACTCTCAATATACAATGTAAGGGAATAGCAAAGAAAGACTGGACCAAAGCAGGCTCAAAACCCAGAAAGGAAAACATCAAATCCCGTAGTTCCATATCTGGTGTCTGGGCCTTGGTTTAGGTGGCTCCACCACTCCAGTTTCTCTCTCTCTCTCTCTCTCTCTCTCTCTCTCCACTCCCTTTATGCAACCCTCTTTGGCAGATGTCCCATGGCTCTGGCATTTCTAACAGTTTGAATGTCTCCATCCCCACACAGATTTCCCTTTCACAACTTCATGGGATGGCCTCTCAGGGCCTCTGTGTAGGGACTCTGGCCCTGCCACACATTGCCTGGCCTCAGAGACTCTCTGAAACCTTAGAGGAAAAATCCATAATTCTTTCAAGTTTTCATTTTTCATGCCTCCAAAACCAGTATCAATGGAGGATGCTGCAAAGTTCTGCTATCAGCTTGGGATGGAGCCTGTTCTCCCAGAACCACAGCTGCAGTAGCTTCTGTGTGTTGAAGCCAGTGGTAAATTTTCCTAAATAGTTGCTTTCTAGGAGCAGAAAAACCAGTAGGCACTCAGGTTAGAGCCTTAGCTTAGTAAGGTCTTGCTTTACCAAGGCACCTTTCCTATTGTTCCAGTGAAGAATAAAAGGCTTCTCTCTAACCGTGCTAACCACTATAACAGTTAAAGCCTCTTTTTCAGCATCTGACTTACCTGTAATCTTAAGCTTCCAATGCTCTTTTCAAGATTGCACATTTTTTTTTCTTTCTACCCCATTTGCTGTTTCTTTCCACAGTACACCTGTCTAAGTGTTATCAGTAATCATGTCACAGATTCATATATGGACTTGAAATTTTTTCTTCCAAAGAAATCATTCATTACATTCTACTAGTTCTCATGCAAAGACTCTGGAATTAGGCAGGATACAGCCAGATTCTTTACCAAAAAATCACGGTAATGACATCTAGCTCAGTTGCTAAAAGAGTCCTTGTTCTCCTCTGAAACTCCTTGAGCTGGACCTCTGCTTTCCACACTACTCTCAGCACTTATGTCTTCCAAGTTCCCACAAAAACTGCCCATTGAGCAATGCCCACAGTACTCAATGGCTTTTCCAGCCCAAAGTTCCCAAGTTTTGCCTTATTTCTCTATAAACCAACATGGCCAGATTTATCACAACACTGTGCTGGTACTAATTTCTGTATTGGTTACTTTCCTATTGCTGTAAAAAATACCCTGACAAAAATCAACTTCATATAGTTATTTTGGTTTATAGGTCTAGAGGAGTTACTTTTCATCATAATGGGAAGGCATCACAGTAGAAGCACCAGCAGACCACATTTCTCCTCCACACAGAAGGAGAGAAAGAACTTGAAGTGGGGCCAACATATGAAACCTTAAAGTCCACCCCCAGTGATGTACTTCTTCCAGCAAGGCTCTACGTCTGAATGTTTCCATAACCTTCCCAAACATCTGGGGATCAACTGGGGAACAAGTATTCAAATACATGAGCCTATGGGGGGACATTTCCTATTTAAACCACAACAAAAAACAAGATAAAGGTTTTCAAAACATCAGATGCTATGGATTTTGTGGGTCAAACAATTTTGTTAAAATGGAAGAATGAGTTTGGAATGTCAGCCTTATGTTCTGGAATAATTCCAGGTGTAGACACACATGCCTGTAAGGTATTCATGAAGTGCTAGCCATCTTTAAGGGAGCAGATGATGGAAGAACATGACATGTGATGCACAGTAGGTGAGAACACTTCTAGAAAACTCAGATGAAGACAGTTCAGAAAAATCTTTAATCTAATGAGATAAAGGCTAATGGAATGTCCTAGTTTGTCTCTTCATTGCTGTGACAAAATACTCTGACCACTACCAACATGGGGAGGAAAGGGTTTATTTGTCTTATATCTCCCAGGTCACAGTTCATCAGGGAGCCCAAGGTAGGAACTCAGGGCAAGAACCTGGAGGCAAGAGCTGGAGCACAGGCCATGGAGGAACACTGCTTACTGACTTCCTCCCCTGGCCCCTGCTCAGCCTGCTTTCTTATGCAACACAGGCCACCTGCCCAGGGGTGGCACCACCCACAGTGGGGTGGGCCCTTCCACATCACACAACAATCAAGAAGATGCCTCACAGACATGGCCACAGGCCAGTTCAATGGAGGAAATTCCCCAATTGGAGCTCCCTCAACCCAGGTGTGTCAAGTTGACACTAAAGCTATCGAGCACATGGAGTTCAATAACTTTGGAGTCTCTCTTGGTGACTAACCAGGGAGAAGTCAAATTGATACTGGCAAAAGAATGCAGCATATAAACATTGCATGAATAGTTTATAACCATACGCTATTTATTAATAATAAATGTTAATTGTACGATATCAGAAACTTTTTTCAAATTCTGCAATTCTAAAAGCTTTTAAAATTTCCCTAATACCAAAAGAAGCAGGAGGAGAAGGAGGAGGAGAAGAAGGAGGAGGAAGAAGAGGAGGAGGAGGAGGAGGAGTTGGAGGAAAGGGGAAATACCTAATTCTAGAATACTTTAAAAAGCTGACAACATTATGTTATGCAGAAGGAAATGCTTTCGCACATATAGGAAGATCATCAGTAACTTGTATTTGCCAAATGAAAAAGTGAGGCTATGTGTGACACATAACAAAACAAAATAAAAATAAGCTAACAAATTTCTGTGCAAACTAGTGTCAGTTTTGTGTATGACCAAAGAAGGGAAAGTTCTTCATTAAAAACGAAAGCAATGCTGGCAAGATGATTCAGTGGGTAGAGGTAACTGTCAGGCAAGCCTGTCGACCTCAGTTCAATCCTTAAAGGCACACAAATGTAAAAGGCAAGAACTGAATCTACAAAGTTGACTTCTGATCTTAACACACACTCCATAGCTCATGCACGTGTGTACATGCATACACACACATGCAATAATAATAACAACAAATTTAAAAATAACATGCACATATGTATGGTACAGGTAATATGAATCATGAATGAATCAAATATAATTTAGAAAACTGGAATTCCAATTTAAAAAAATGAAAGAGATTTAGATTATATCTCATTATAAAACAAATTCCAACTTTCAACTAAGAAATGAACTACTAAAATATTGGAAGATAACATAAGGAATTAAAATAAATTTCATGTGGAGAGAGCCATTAAAGCAATTTAAAACCTCAGGAAACATAGAAGTATGAACAAGTTAAAAAGATTAATATGAAAACTTTGGTATGGGGAAATTATACTATAAAAAATGAAATGACAAACTGGAGGAAATATTTGTAGCTCCTTTGACAGATGCATGAATATCTTTTTAAATTTTATTTATTTTTTTATTTTATGTGAATGAGTGTTAAGCCTGCATGTAGGTAAGTGCACCCGTGTCGTGCAATGCCCACAGAGGACAGAAGAGGCTGTTGGATCCCCTGGAACTGGAGTTACAGACAGTTGTTAGCTGCCATGTGGGTCTGGGATTCGAACTCGGGTCTTCTGCAGTAAAAGTGTTCTAACTGCTGAGCCATCTCTCCAGCCCAAATATCTTAACCATATACCATTCTTATAAATCATATATATGGTGGCTATTCCAAATAAAATGAGAAAAAGGCTATGTATATGTATAAGCATTTCACAAATGATAAAAAAAATTTGGTAAGATCTATATGTTAAAATGCAAATTAAAATGAACTTTTTAGTCAATGCACAGCAGTGGTAAACATTTAAAAACTGAAATCATTTGGTCTACCAAATGCTCACTCTCAGATTGTTCTCTGGGGTTCAAATGTTAATATATCTTTAAAACATTGAAGGCTAATACATAGAATGAAAAGCACTCAAAATTTAGTATACATCTTTATAAACTGTCATAAGGCAAACATATGCATAACCACAAGGTCAAGATCTCCAATAGCTCAGGGCAGTCTCCACTTGAATACTTGAACCCTGACATATTGCTGGTGGGAATGTAAGTTGGCTGCACATTTGCTTAACAAGGGGCAAGGCCCTGGGTTCAGTCCTCAGCATCTTAGGAGGAGATGCCTCTATTCCCTGGGCAACTACTATTGATTTCTAGTGCCATAGTCCCATTTTAAGCCGCTGGAATCATCCTTTTATTAGGTTCATTTTGCTCAATACTGGTTTTATGAGATTTACTATTTTATTGCATATAAATAAAATTCTAATATGTCTATTTGTGAATAAAATTTCACTGAATGAAAATGTACAATTTTAATATATTTTTATTATTTGAGGATTTCATAAAATGTATTTTAAGCATATTAACCCCCAACTCCTCCCCCAACTTCTTCCAGATCCATCACTTACCTCCTTGCCCCCTCCCAACTTCATGTCCTCTATTTTTAAATAACCCACTGAATCAATTTTAATTACTATTCTAATCTTGACATTCAAAATTCTTCTAGATATTGATCGTTATACATGGTAATATTTTGGCATTCTTATTTCTGTATTTATATGTGTATTTCTGTATATATATGTAAATATTTCTGCCCGTTTATAACTAGGACAGGGAATGCTACTTTACAAAGAATGTTTGTTCCATAAATCAATAGAACCAGGCTGTTTTCAAAAGCTGTTGTACCAGTTTGCATTTTTACTTAGAATGCCAGGGCTGGAACCTAGAGTCTTGCACCTGCTAGGAAAGTACTCAACCAATTTACATCTCCACCTAGCATTGTGGAAATGCTCAGGCTATTCTGCAACATCACCAACATATGATAAATCCACTTTTCTCACTTTAACTATTCTGGAATGTGTTGAAATTTAGTTTTCATTTTCTTTATGATAAAAGAAACTCAACGCCTTTTCATATGTTTTTTTTTTAGCCAGATGAATAATCTTCATCGAAAAGTACTTATCCAGATACTTTGCCCATTTTGTATGGTCTTTATTTTCTTACTGTGTTATTGTCCATAAATATAAGCACAAATATATATACATATTTTTTACAAGTGAGCTCATTGTCTTAAGGGAGTTAGAAGTATCTCCCCATTGTGTGTTTTCTTTTCTACTCATTTAATTGTATCTTTACATAAAATATTTTCTTAATTTATTTATTGCAACTCATTAATACTAGAAATTACCAGTATTTTCCCACTGCTCCATGCTTTTGGTATCCAGAAATCTATCTTGGCCAAGATCATAAAGGCAGTCCTTTATATTCTCTCTAGAATTGAGCTGCTCAAATTAATCAGAAAAGGAGAACTTATGGTAAAGGAAGCAACAGGAAAAATTAAAACCATTTGCGTATAGATCTAGGTTGATTTATTGTAAGAAGTGATATGGCTAACAACCATCAAAGGAGGGGAGGTTGTGGGGAGGAAATATGAGAAAGATAAATTCCTCAACTTTTTCAGGAAAATAATCAATGTTATCTAAAATAAATACCAGTAGAAAAAATGGTTTTTACATCCCTTATCATTTTTAAATCACATGTTCTCCCAGTCTTAGAAAGAAACTTTTAGGATACATACCCCTTGTGAAGAAACAATGTGTAAAGATCATCAATTGTTTCCCTTTTGCTTGCTCCCGGACTTTCTATTAAATTCAGAGGACTATGAATTTAGTAGTGTAATTATGGAATGACTCTGTAAATGGATCACAGCAGACACCTCTTTTCTGTGTTCTGGTTTTGGCCCTTGTTTCCTCACTTCGCTCTCATTTCATTGCTTTCTTTCCCATCCCTTGATCCTTGATAAACTACAGGCTTGTAAATGTAAGTGTCAAAAGAGAAATTTGTTGATGGAATGTACCAATGATTAATTTTATGCACTAAGTATAAAATATTCTCCATCCCTTGCAACCATGCACTTTGCGTTAGAAATTTAAATGGGAAAAGTGCAAGCTGGGTGGCAACTCAAGGATATAACCTCTGCTTGTTGCTCTGCAAAGCTTCACTTTACTTTGGTCCAGAAACTCACCAGGGTAGTTAATTCTCCATGCTGTGCTTCAATTAATACAGATTTTCTCTCTTCATGAGCCATTATGTGTTTCTTGATACCCCACTGAAAATTAATTTTTGCCACTGTTTGCATATCACAAAGATGTTTGCTGATATTTTTCTGCTAAGTAGTTAAAATTGGGGTGAAATGTGTATTTTTCTATGTTTGAAAAAATTCTTTAGTTCATTAAAAGTAGGCCCTACTTAAGTACTTAAGTTCATTAAAAGTAGACACTACTTTAAAACTTAAGAATTTAAATTTCCATGAGATTGTAAAGCATAGCATTTTGTTAAACAAAAATAATAACATAGAAAAATTGAAGAGTAGGGTTCTATTACAAAAACAGCAGATACCAAAACAATCCTACTTGAACATGTCTGAATTTTCAAATATGTCTAGGAAATGTGTGCCTCATATGCTAAATTAAGAGCAGGTTGGAGGATCTGAATCTAAATGATTCCCCAAAACAATGAGAAAAGAAACATGTTTTCACTCTAAATAAAGGTTAAAAATCTTGGTACACATGTTGATTGGAAGTTGGGAATGTTTTTACTGGAAAAAAGTAAAATATGGTGAGTTTTAGATTTTAACTAAAAATATGAATTTGCAAAACTATTGCACAAAAATACCCTGGTGTGTATTTCACAGGTCCAAGAGTGCCATTTACATAGATTATAACAAAAGGCAGTACAACTTTGCCAATGAAAGCATCAACTGCATAGAGGGAGGTTGCTTCAGTTCAGCTGCTCATACCTCTGAGCAGGTGTCATCCCATTCCTAGTGCACACAGTACACAGATTTGGTGTTTAATATAACTTTCCATTAAAGGGAAATGCAGAAGGGTGGATAGCAAGATGATTCCTGTAAAGGCACCTGCTGCCAAGCCTGACACTATGAGTTCAATTCCCAGAACCCACTTAAATGCAGAAGAAAAATGACACCACAGAATTATCCTCTGCACTCATACAAACACTTCATACACACACACAACCACACACACACACACACACACACACACAAAGTAAAAGCAAGCCAAACAAACAAACAAAGGAAATACTGACCCAAGGAGAGGAGTTGACACATCTTCTGACCTAAAAGATGTCACCTTGGGACAACCCACCAGCCTCTTTCCTGGGTAAGTCCATCACACCCTCTGTGCCCTGACACCCCCAGCCTCATTCACTCTCCCATCTCCCTTGCCCATCTCTCCTCCTAGCCTGGGTACTGTCCCCTTTCTTGTCTTGACACCACAGACACTGGGGGAACCACCACTGCTTCCAGTTCCTTCTTGAGGTCCCCAGGAGCCCTCTGGGCCTTGTCCTACCCTCACCCGGCTCTGCTTTCCTGGGATGCACAAACCACCAGCCTCTTTCCTAGACACTGCAGCTGACCTCTTGGCTTCCTGATCCTTTGCATCCACACCAACCCAGTTCTTCCTGCAGTCCCCAGGGACGCTTGGGGCCTCTTCCCACCCCCATCTCCCTATGCATCTCTGGGTAGCATGGCGACCAGTTGTCTGAGACCATCATCTTTCCTGGTCCCTGCTCCCAGGCAGGTTGAACCCCCAAATTCCTGAGGACAACACCTTTACTGAAGCGATCCAGACCTTAGGAGAAATCCTGAGAGCATCTGATCCTCTTCTGAATTGGGCATCATGGGAACTCCTGAAGAAAAAAGCAATATGGCCATTCCAATATAAAATCAAAAGAGAGAACCAGAAGCTTAGATGAACCAGCTTTTCATGCCCAAAAAGTCAACCACAAAGACACATAAAGTTCACAAAAAGAAGCAGACCTAAACTTGAAGACTTGAGTTTCACACAAGAATCAGAAACTACAAAAGAAATTCACATGTCAAAAACACAGAGAAAAAATAACATGAAAAACTGAAATAACATATCCCCACCAAATGCCAATAGTCTTCTAGAGTAGTACAATGAGAACTCCAATGAGATAATACAGGACATGGAACTCAAAAGAACGATTATAAACATGATAAAAGAATTTAGTGAATTTAAAGAACACACAAATAAAGAAATCAAAGAACTGAAGGAAGACAGTGATAAACTTCTGAAGAAATTCAGAAAAGAGCCACAAATACTGAAGATTACTCAGACTGAAATGAAGAAGGAAGTGAAACACTCAGTAAGCCAATTAGAAATGACAGGAGAAAGCCTCATCAATAGGATGAATGAAATAAAAAACAGAATATCAAGACTGGATGATAAAGTGGACGAACTAGACCACTCAAGCAAAGATTACGAAAAATTTAAGAAATCACAAGAATGGAATATGCGTGAATTGTGTGACACCATATAAAGACCAAACTTATGAATCATAGGCATACAGGAAGGAGAAGAATCCCAAGATAATGGCATAGGCCAGATCCTCAATAGAATCATAGAAGAAAATTTCCCAAAATTAAAGAAAGACATGCCCATACAAATACAAGAAGCATATAGAACACAAACAGACAGGACCAGAAAAGAAACTCTCCATGGCACATCATAGTTAAAAGATTAAACATAGAGAACAAAGAGACAATATTGAAAGCTGCAAAAGAAAAACAAGTCACAAATAAAGGAAAACCCATCAGGATTACAGCTGACTTTTCAGTGCAAACTATGAAATCCAGAAGAGCCTGGACCAAAGTACTCCCAGTTTTAAATGACCACAGATATGCCAACCCAGATTACTATACCCAGCCAAAATGTCTATTATAGTCGAACGCGAAGGAAAAATCTTCCATGACATAAATAGGCTGAAGAAATTCATGTCCAGGAAACCAGCCCTCCAGAGAGTTCTGGAGGCAATACAAAGAGCTGAAGAACCAATGATTATATCCAAGGAGTTGCAGAAAGAAATTCAAGGAAGGTATAACTGTGGAAAAGTACAGCTATATCAAGAACATGAACAGAAATAAAAATGACAGGATTCAATACACATCCTTCATTAATAACTAAACATTAACAGACTGAACTCCCCAGTCAAAAGATACAGACTAGGTGAATGGATTAAGAAACAAAACCCATCATTTTCTTGTCTGTAAGAAACTCATCTCACTTTCAAGGACAGGCACTATTTTAAGGTGAAAGGATGGAAATATATACCAAGCAAATGGTACTAAGAAAAAAGCAGGTGCTGCAATTTTAATATCTCACAAATGGACTTTAAACTAAAACTATCCAGAAGAGATAAAGAGGGCTACTTCATTGTGATCAAAGGAACAATAAGCTAAGAAGATATTACAGTCATGAACATATAGTCACCAAATTCTGGTGCACCCAACTTCATAAAAACAATACTACAGGACTTAAAGACTCAGATTAACCCCAACTCATTAACAGGAGGTGACTTCAATACCCCACTGTCTCCATTAGATAGGTCAACAGGGCATAGAGTTAACAGAGGGACACCTGAATTAAAGAATACCATATATCAAATGGACTTAACAGACATCTACCAAGTATTCCACCCAAGCACCAAAGGATGTGCTTTCTACTCAACACCCCATGGAACCTTCTCCAAAACTGACCATATACTGGAGCACAAAACAAACCTCAACAAATACAAAAAACTGAAATAATTCCATGCATTCTATCAGACCACAATGCAATAAAGCTTACAATCAACACCCAAAGAAGCCCTAATCACCACATGAACACATGGAGATTAAACAACACTCTCCTGAATGATAAATGGGTCAAAAGAGAAATTAAGAAATAAAAGTATTCCTGGAACTAAATGAAAGGGACAATAGAATACAACAAAACCTCTGGGGCATGCTGAAAGCTGTCCTTAGAGGGAAGGTTATAGCTCTAAGTGCCTATATCAAAAAAAATCAGAAAGAACACAAATAAATGACTTAACATTGCAACTCAACACACTTGAAAAACAACAACAAATGAAACCCAAACCCAGCAGACAAGAAGAAATAACAAAAATCAGAGCAGAAATTAATGAAATTGAAACAAAACAAAACAAAAATGCAAAGAATCAATGAATCTAACTGCTGGTTCTTTGAAAAGATAAACAAGATTGACAGACCCTTAGCCCAGTTAACCAAAAGAAACAAAGAGCACCTCCAAATCAACAACATCAGAGATGAAAGGGGAAACATCACAACAGACACCAGAAAGATACAGAACATTATAAGGGAATAGTTTAAAAACCTATATGCTACTAAATTGGAAAACCTAAAAGAAGTGGACGGATATCTAAAGGCACAAGACCCACCAAAACTAAACAAAGAAGTGATTAACAGATTAAACAGACACATAATACAAAAAGAAATTGAAAGAGTAACATAAAATCTCCCTACTAAATAAAGCCCAGGACCAGATGGATTTACAGCAGAATTCTATCAGACACTTAAAGAAGATCTATACCC
>NW_008342028.1:543721-544035 GCF_000622305.1 Nannospalax galili | reverse complement strand
GCAGACCCACAACACAAAAAGAACTTGAAATAGTAATACAAAGCCCCCCAACTAAAAAAAGCCCAACCAGATGGATTTACAGCAGAATTCTATCAGACACTTAAAGAAGATCTATACCCAACACTACTTAATTTATTAAAAAAAAATAGAAATAGAGGGAGAACTTCAAATTCCTTCTATGAAGCTAGCATCACTCTAATACCAAAGCCAGGTAAAGATACAACCAAAAAAGAAAACTATAGAACTATATCCTTAATGAACATAGATGCAAAAATTCTCAACAAGATACTTGCAAACTGCATACAGACACACAT
>NW_008342028.1:542200-543628 GCF_000622305.1 Nannospalax galili | reverse complement strand
CAAAGACAAGAACCACATGCTCATCTCAATAGATGCAGAGAAGGCCTTTGACAAAATTCAACATGCATTTATGTTCAAAGTCGTAGAAGGAATTTGACTGGAGGGAACATACCTCAATATAATTAAAGGCATATATAACAAACCCACAGCCAACGTCATTCTAAATGGAGAAAAACTGGAGGCATTCCCATTGAAATCAGGAACCAGACAAGTCTGTCCACTATCTCCACTTCTCTTTAACATAGTGCTTGAAACTCTTGCAAGAGCAATAAAACAAGAGCAGGAAATTATAGGAGTAATAAATGGAAAAGAAGAGATAAACCATGCCTTTTTGCAGATGATATGTTATTATATCTAAAAGATGCCAAACATTCCACCCGAAAACTCCTAGAAATTATTAACATGTTCAGTAAAGTGGCAGGTTACAAGATTAACCTACAAAAGTTGGTAGCCTTTCTATATACCGATAACAAGCAATCAGAGAAAGAGTACATGGAAACATTCCCCTTCACAATAGCTGCAAAAAATAAAAAATAAAAATCTCAGAATAAACCTGACCAAAGACATTAAAGACCTCTACAATGAAAATTTCAAATCTTTAAATAAAGCGGTTAAGGAAAATATCAGAAGATGAAAGGACTTCCCATGCTCATGGATTGGAAGAACTAATATTGTGATAATGACCATCCTTAAAAAGCTGTTTGTAGATTCAATGCAATGCCAATCAAAATCCCCATGACATTTTTCACAGAACTGGAGAAAACCATCCTAAGATTCATACGGAAGCACAAAAGACGTCGCAGAGCCAAAGCAACCCTAAGCACTAAGAGCAATGCCAGGGGGATTGCTATACCAGATTTTAAACTGTATTACAGAGCTGTAGTCATAAAAACAACATGGTACTGCACAAAAGTAGACCCATAGATCAATGGAACAAAATTGAAGACCCAAATATGAGCAAATGCAATTTCAGCCACCTGATATTTGACAAAGGGGCCAAAAACATTCACTGGAGGAAAGACAGTATGTTTAGCAAATGGTGCTGGCAAAACTGGATCCCCACCTGTAGAAGAATGAAATTAAACCCCTATCTTTCAACCTGCACAAAAGTCTATTCCCAGTGAATCAAAGACCTCAATGTAAAACCTGAAACTCTAAAACTGTTAGAAGAAAACATTGGCAAAAACCTGCAAGATATAGGTGTAGGAAAGGATTTTCTAAACCGGACATCAATTGCTCAGGAAACAAGGTCAAGAATCAACAAAGGGGACCTCATTAAACTAAAAAGTTCCTGTACATCAAAGGAGGCAACCAGGGAAGTGAACAGAAAACCCACAGAATGGGAGAAAATCTTCACCAGTGACACATCTGACAGAGGTTTAACATCCAGAATATATAACAATTTAAAAAACAGGGGATCAAGACAGG
>NW_008342028.1:541126-541966 GCF_000622305.1 Nannospalax galili | reverse complement strand
TTATATATATATATATCCCTGTAATAGATGCATTATATATTAGATAATACACATTATTTGTGAATATTGAAGGTATTAAATCAATGATTTAAGTATCAGGTTAGAACAGATTATGCTGTTGTAATGAATTTAGATATGCCGTCTCTCCCAATTCTAGGTCTGTATCTGTGACAATCTTAACTTCTACTATAAATAAACTCTGAGGTTGGGGATTTAGCTCAGTGGTAGAGTGCTTGCCTAGCACAAAAATGACGTATGTTCTCTCTCATATGTGGATCCTAGCACCAACTCCTTATAAGTGAATATGTATCCAGACATAACTACAGGAACCAGGATAATGTAAAGGAACCAGAGCGGTAAAGGCAAAGAAAGAACCCAAAAGATAAGAACAGTAAGAAACAGGCATTGAGTTAATAAGGGAGATATGGATAAAAATTGAGCTACTTTAAGGGAGCGGGGAGGGAAGGGTATACAAGGAAACTAGCAGATAAAAGGAAATAAGGAGCTCAAGAGAGGTAGGATCATAGGAGAAGGGTATTATTAAGGGAGAAAGGGGAAAATGGGAGCACTTTAATTACAGAAACCATGATGGGTGGAGGGGTTACACAGTGTCAGAGATAAACAATGCCTAGCTAGTTTTAAAAACCAGAGGGAACCATATTTGTCCAGCAACCTACTGACAAATTATGCATACTAGATCAAGAAATATATGTCTAGGCATGTTTTATCTGAGAACAATTGGTCTTTGCTCAAAATTTATCTACATGGCACACAGTAATTAGAAGTACCAGACCAGTGGAACTAACGTTCTTGGATGCTTAACAGGTATACTTTGAGGAC
>NW_008342028.1:540359-540998 GCF_000622305.1 Nannospalax galili | reverse complement strand
TTGGATGTTTAACAGCCATACTTTGAGGCCTATACTAATCTGGTCAGAGGGTCTTAAAGGATAGTTTTTGCCCCTTGCCCTCCAAGGTAGACTAAGTTCCAGGGGACTAAGGAACATCTCTCAAAATGTCCTGTAACTGTGTGAGTCACCTGTCATCTTGTTCAGGGAGGCCATGGAGATCCCACCAGATGGGCTTGAACCAGTGTCCAGTTTACAAAGAGGAGGGTCAACTCAGAGGAAATATTTCCTCCATGCTTCCAAGTGAAGCCAGCCATGGTAGAGCAGGACCTTTGACTTATCTTCACATAGATGGAATTGGCAGAGGAAAGGAGCCAGGGGCTCCTACCAAGCACTTGTGACCCCCGAGGAACAGATCCTCAAACGACCTTAAGAGTCTAAATAAATCGGTTTATCTGGGCCAACTGCATGGTCTTAAACACTCAAAAGGAAAGTATAACCAAAGATTAAAGAGGTCAATATAATTCTTTAAGAGTCCATATGTATAGCTAAAGGCTACATAACAAGAAACAATGCCAGACAGGAGATACCTTCCTTTGAGTTATTGGCCAGTGTGGCCCAAGACTCTTAAATAGTAACCAGCACAGAAATGGGAAAATGAACAGCAGACCCCAATCTTAT
>NW_008342028.1:524299-540141 GCF_000622305.1 Nannospalax galili | reverse complement strand
TTGGGATGTTCTGTGTGATATACACACAAAAAAAATCAACAAATTTTAAAAAATGAATTATATTTGAGGAGGAAGCATAAAGATTTACATCACATTAATTAGTAGAGGTGACAAACATTACCATTGAAACGACTTTATAGACATACACAGGCGCCAAGGATCCAAGTTCAACCAATTATTACTAGTAATAATCAGATACATACAGATTAGAGATGCACATGCCAACATCACCGTGCTATTAGCAAAAACAATGAGTCTTTCTGTAAGAAATGGTATATTTTAAAATGAAATGGAGATCTTTTTTAAAGGTTAAAAACTCATTCAATTTTTCATCTTGCAGGGCTTATACTGAATTCAGTATTGTATAACTGTATTAATTCAACAGCGAACCTAAAAATCTTATATCCACTTTTGAAAGAGGTGTATCTTTGCTCTGGAAAGTGTTATTGAGTATGTTAAAGCTGTAATGAAATGCTTCTAAAAAACTTTAAAAAAAATAAAAAAATTGAAATAAAAAAGTCAGCTTGGGAACAGAACACCTGTTTTCCTAGAACACAAGGGTTCTATCAGGAAATTCCTGAGCATTGCTTTTAGGTCACACATGCAAGAGTTGTAGAAATTCCATCATATAAATGCCTAGGTTTAAATGTCATATAATAAAATGGTTAAAGGACAATTTTAAAATAAAAAGATTAAAATGGTTACTGTAACAGTATGTGTTTATTTTGTTCAATACAATATGTATGGACAGTTGATACAACTGAGTATTGTTGGTATGAAGTTTATATTGAATTTTTCTTTTTCTGTGTTGGCAGGGATGAGTGATTTCAGGGGAGTAGACTGTAAGCAAACAAAATTTCTCGGGGAAAGAAGGGCACTCATTAAGGAGGGCTGAGGGAGCAACCAGCTAGAAAGGGAATTCTGTGGAATATGTCAAGGTGATGGATCCAAAGAGACAGGTTTCACAGACTAGACTCTAATTTCTTGGGTTACAAAATCTTAGATAACTCCTCTAATAAGAATAAGACAGGGCCCTGAAGAGGTGGCTGGGTGGTTATGACACTTACTGCACTTCCAGGTTACCCGGGTTCCATCACCAGCGCTGATATGGTAGCTAAGAGCCTTCCTTAACTCCAGTTCCAGAAGGTCTAATGCTCTCTTCTGGCCTCCAGGGCATGCACATGGTACACTTACATATATGCAGGCAAAATACTCATACATATAAAATGAAGTTTATTTTAAAAAGATACAGGGGCTGGAGAGAAGGCTCAGCAGTTAAGAATAGTGACTGTGCTTGCAGAGAACCTAGGTTTGGTTCCCAAGTACCCACAGGACACTAACAATAGTCTGCAACACCAGTTCCAGAGACTCCAACACCCTCTTCTGGCCTTCACAGGGATTGTGTGTATGCAGTGCACTTACATGCAGGCACAATACCTGTACACATAGAAAAAATAAATAAATTTAAAAATAATTAAGAATAAGATACAGACAAATCATGCTTGCATTCCCAAAAATGCTAATATAAGTATTAGAAATTATGAATAAATTTGAAATGAGTTTGGGTGCACCAGTCATTTGACTTTGTTATGTGGCTCCATGCTGGCAAGATCTTAAAAAGCTCATTTGCAAATGAGGCTTTATTGCAAAAATAAGTGCTTGCAGAACTGACCTAGCTTTGAAAACTCCTGGGTATTACGAGCAACCAGACACTATGCAACAACTAATGACCCAAATCTAAAACCTTAGCTGATTTGATGGACATTGTATTTTGTTCCACATCTGTCAAGATTACAATAGCTCCACAAAGTCATGAAGTATATAAAAATAAATAAAGAAAGGTGTTATTAGTTTTGTTATATGGTAGCTAAAACGTACAAAAAAAAAAAAAAAGAAAGAAAAAGAAATCCTGATAATCCAAAGGTTCTGTTTTCAAGGTGATTGAACCAACTAAAAGAAGTTGTGCCGGGCATGGTGGGTCATACAGCCTTTAATCCGAGGACTCTAGAGGCAAAGGCAGGCGAATCTCTGTGAAATCGATGCCAGCTTGGTCTACATAACAAATTCCTGGCCAGCTGGAGCAGGACCCTGTCTCAAAAGAAAAAAAGAAAAGAAGATGACACTCAATTTTTTCCCAAACAAAAGGTTTCACATATTACTGAACAAATTTACAAGAACAAAGAAAGAAAGAGAAAAATATTCCCAATAAACTATTCAACAAGAAAGGTGTTATTAGTTTTGTTATATGGTAGCTAAAACATACAAAAAAAAGAAAGAAAAAGAAATCCTGATAATCCAAAGGTTCTGTTTTCAAGGTGATTGAACCAACTAAAAGAAGTTGTGCCGGGCATGGTGGGTCATACAGCCTTTAATCCGAGGACTCTAGAGGCAAAGGCAGGCGAATCTCTGTGAAATCGATGCCAGCTTGGTCTACATAACAAATTCCTGGCCAGCTGGAGCAGGACCCTGTCTCAAAAGAAAAAAAGAAAAGAAGATGACACTCAATTTTTTCCCAAACAAAAGGTTTCACATATTACTGAACAAATTTACAAGAACAAAGAAAGAAAGAGAAAAATATTCCCAATAAACTATTCAACAGTCCAAACAGTGGTAACATTTTAAGCTTGTTGTAGCAACTTGATGGTAACCTTCAAACAGCATAAATATGGGGGGGGGGATGTGCTTACATACAGTGGCTTGCAGACCCAGTTTTGTTTGTCCCTGGTGTCTCCTCTTGTAGTTGCACTTATTACCAGTTTTCATCTGAATCCACTGTGGAATGGGTCAATTTTGCTTTTGTTTCAAATTGCTTGATCCTTGTGTGAAGATCTGGTGAGGACTGAAATCAGATACCCACAGGACCTCAGAGAAGAGAGCCAAAATCAAGCTGACTGAGCCTGAGGATTATTAGCATAACATGAGAAAAAAGGGTGGAGACACAGGATTATTGAGTATCAGCACATGGGGACCCACTCTGCTAATTCTCCTGCCTTGGCTGCACGGGGTGTGTGTGTGGGGTGTGTGTGAGTGTGGGTGTGTGTGTGTGTGTGTGTGTGTGTGTGTGTGTGTTACTGAATTGGCAAACGAGGACTGACGTACTTGCAAAAGCCTTGACCACAGCTTTGTAGTTAGAATAATGGGGCCCACTGGAAATCTGGTCTGGCCTTGTTGCCAAGGAGAGGCCCAGGCTAATGCAAGTACACAGGTGCAGAGTAGGTAACCAAAAGCTTCAGCCTCAGGCCAGGGAGAGCCCTGAATTGTTCCTTGTTGTGTCTTGGGCCCAAAGTTGAACACACCAGTTGAATACACCACAGACTCAAGGTAGCCTTTGGCTCACTTCAGAGCTGACTGGCCATTCAGGAGGATGACATTTAGAACTGTGAGTGCAGCAGGACATCGGAAACAGCTCATACTGTTGGGCCAGTAGGAAGGACCCTCCAAAGAAGACTGAATTCACATCTCCGTGCCACAACTCAAAAATTGTCACAGCTCTTGATTTTATTAAAATGTTTTAGAAAATGTGGTTAATTGCAGTTTAAATCAAATTTAAATATTTAAGGGCTTCAGGAAGTGTGTACATATACATAATGGTTTTCTAAATATTTAGAAACACTGTAGTCTATTTTGCAGATTTCAGTACTTTGTGAAATTGAGAGGCACAAATAAAGATGTTCACTTCCAAGTCTGGTGCATTCATAAAACAAAATCTTATTTTTGTCACACAAAAAAAGATAGTTTAGAGGACCAGAGACATAGCTCAACAGTTAGGACCAAGTACTACTCTTGCAGAAGACCCATATTGGCAGCATACAATCACTATAGTTCCAGTCCGATGGGGATTTGATGCCTCTGGATTCTGCAGGCACCTGCACTCACATGCGTATACCCTTTAACTAACATGCTCATAAATACTATAAATCTCTTTTTTTTTTTAAAAAAAAAAAAGAACCTTATTTACTATTTTTTATTTTACTTGTATGTATGTATTGCCTGCGTATACGTAAGTGCACCTCTGTTTTGCAAAGCTGATAGAGGACCAAAAAAGGCATTGGATTCCATGGAACTGGAGTTACAGATGGTTATTAGCCACCATGTGAGTGCTGGAATTCGAACCTGGGGTCAAAACAGTCAGTGTTCTTAACCTCTAAGCCATCTCTCCAGCCCCAAATTTCTTTTTTATTATTATTGTTTTTATTTTATGTATATGTGTGTACTGCCTGCATGTAGGTAAGTGCACCCGTGTGCAATGCCTGCAGAGGACAGAAGACACTGTCGGATCCCCTAGAACTGGAGTTATGGACAGTTGTTAGCTGTCATGTGGGTGCTGGGATTCGAACCCAGGTCTTCTGCAAGAATAGTCAATGTTCTTTTCTGCTGAGCCATCTTCCCAGCCCCCAAATCTCTTTTTTAAATAAATGATACAGCTTAGAAATACTATAGAAGGTCTCTTTGTAGAGAAGAAACTTTTCTTTCCCTTGACAAAGAGAATTTTTAATAGCTAAAAGCTTATTAAACACAACAAGTGTTAACAGTAATTAAAATACAAATAAAAATGGATTAGCAGAGTGTGAAGTAAAATGTCAGCCATAGAAAGTCAAATGCCACATGTTCTTTTCTATATGTGAAGGTAACATTGATCTGAAAACAGAGAATGGGATAGTGATCATAGAACCCAGGATGCTTGTTGGGGGAAGGATGGAGAGAAGATGGCTCATGGGTACAGAGGGGCAGTTTCATAGAAGTAATGACTTCTGGTGTTCCAAACACAGTAGGATAACTACTGGTGATGAAATTAGTTGAATATTTCAAATCTGTTGCTAAAGACAATTTTGAATATCCTCAACGCAATGAAATCATCTGTGTGTTTGAGGCTGATAGATGTGCCAGTTACTCTGATTTAATTATTACATACTGTACACATGTAATGAAATATCATTCTGTACCACATAAATACATGTTAATTAAAATATATATACATAAGAGAGAGAAGGAGAGACAGCAAGGAGAGAGAGAATATAAAAGTTGAGGAAACACAAGTAAAGTGTGTACCTAAGTTAGTAGTGCTGTTAGAGTAGCAAAAAGCCATGTAAATTTAACTGGCCAAGCCTATGAAATCCTTGGTCTATCTATTGGAAGACCCACCTTTCCAGTCTCACTGGTCAATCACCTGGTGATAGAACCACCCCTAGGAAGGCAGGTTCACCTGAAGTTATGCTAAATAGCTGGATGGAATACCTGGTACATTAATGAGGTAGTGAACTTTTCCTGTCTGGAATCCTGCCTTCTAGCACAAAACTCCACAGAACTTCTGACTAGCCACTGCCATGTAATCTGTAAGTCTGTCTGCCTTTCTAAATCTTTCAGAAAGGCATAATTTCCCCTTTTCTTCTTCATGCCTTTCTTACTAAACAGGCTTTCTCTAAGGCTTTGGGCTGCCCCTAGCATCTTGTAGTTCTTTAATTTTTCTCTAAAGCTTCCTTCTCCCAGGCATGTGGCTGAGTCAGTTATGTGTCTGACCTTCATGTAGGTTCTATACCTGCATGATTTCATGGCTTTCTTTCCTTCTTCCCATCATTCACCTCCTCAAGGCAGCTGCCAAGATTACCAGCTCATCTGCCCTAAGGATTTTTCTTTAAGAGTCTAATAAAATTGTAAAAGCTTCCATTGGAGTCCATTCTTAAATTCTTTAATGAATGAGATTAAGACTCTCTAGGGGACCCTCTTTCTCCCTGGTTCAGTGCTGTACCAGTGCTAAGGTCCTGACTTTGACATGAGGTCTGTGGTTAGGAAAGTATATGAAAGGTATTTTCATTGAGGAAAGCTGGATGAACAATACATGAGGACTCTTTGTACTAATTTTGAATCCTATGACTCTTTAACTATTTTAGAATAAAGATGCTCTAAAACAATCTATGTTCATCTTAGTTGTTGCCTCAGACATAAGCTTAGGCTGTTCTGCCGCTGAAGATAAGTGAATCTACCAAAATGTGAATGGCTTTCTAGTGTCCTTTGCCTCATTTGAATGCTGCATGAACTTGATGCACAGACTCCTGATGAGTCTGCAAATCCAGTCCTATTAATTTTTATGGCTGTTAACATCCTTAAATGCATTAGGAAATAGCCATAAGCATAAACAGTACAAAACATGTATATATGTTTATATATAGTGCAATTTTATTCTCTTGGTGTGCCACCATAAAAATTGACTTTCAGGAATCCTTCCAGAATACTTTTTTCTGTGTAAAGATGCTTTTGACTATTAAAGGTGCAACTCTCTCATAAAAACCTATCAATTGCTTCTCTTTGCACTTAGATAAGAAACAAGATTCCTTACATTGCCTCCAGGACTGATAAAACTTGCCTGCTGTTGACACTTCTAGTCTTCTTATGCCCACTTTCCTTGCTGCTGTTTATAGGACATAATCAGCACATTCCTGCTGAGGGACTCTATGCTGCTGTTCCCTTAGCTTGAGGAAGGCAGTACAGCACAACACAGCCTAGCTCTAGGTGGTTCAGTATTAAGATAGAACCATTAAATTCTGTTTTTCACTAATGGATTAATATAAAAATAAAATTGGTGTCAGTGTTACAGAAAAATCAGAGACAAACAGCTGAAGTCAGGTGAGGAGAAGAAGTTTAATAATTTTACACTAGCAGGACTGACCTCATGAATAAAAAGAGTCAGACCCCTTTTTCAAGTTTTGGAGGGTTTTTATACTCATGAGAGGAATGCAAGCAAAAAGTACATAGCATACACATGGTAATTAAGTAAGATACCGATACCGTAGGGTTGCAAAGGTAATAGAACTGCAAAGATTACAGGAATGTGATAGCTTTAGAAAACAAAGACTTCTATCCCAGATAACCTCAGAGGGCAGGGTGGGGAAACTCCTGCTCACATCCCCCATACCTCTCTCTTGTCTCACAATTTTCCCTACTGAATAGTTCTTAATTATCACCACATTGCAAAAGCTTGCCATTTCCATAGTATCAGTTCCCCAAGCACCTGTCCAAGTATCTTTCAATATATAGGTTAATGTGTGCACCTGTGTTCTTATTCTTCATTCTTAGAAAGACCAGGTGAAGAACATCAGTTCTGTCTGGCCACCACTCATGATTGGGAGAATATAGTTCATTATCATTTTGGAAAGTAGGAGTGTGGGGGATTCGAGCCAGCAACCCCCACGCAGTGATGATTGGGGATGGATAAGTGTGCCATTCGCCAGCCCACACTACCCCCAGTACCTGGGACAATCAGATGCAACGGGGAGCCTAGTCAAGCTGGGAATCATTTATTACAGGTGTTACAGAGCTTATAAAGGCACCTGGACATCCCCCCTCCTCTCCCCTGAGGGTGTATCTTAAGGGTGGTCACGCACTAATCATGCACTCCTCAGCAGTGCAGAAGTATCAGGCCGTGCCCCAGTAACTTCCGCTTGGACCTCTGCAAGGTGGGGCCTTTAAGTCCCCACATCTCCCCCTTTTATTTTTATTTTAAGGCCGGCCTGACTTTATTTCATGGGTTACCCACCTCATAGACAGCTCCCTGAGGAGAGATGGCTATCTCCTTCCTCTAATCTTATGCATTTTTGCCTGCCTTAGGTTGTGTCACCTCTGACCAAGCCTTGCCCATCATTGGACATATCCTTCAGACTTTCAAAGCAAGTCAGGCTGCACCCCAGTAACTTCCTCTCAGACTTCTGCAAGGTGAGGCCTTTAGGTCCCCACATAGGAGTGGGCTTTGATACTGTGTGGCAACTGTTTAAAATGGATTCACCCCTTCTCTATCTGGTCTTTGAATTTGAAGATGTAAAATGTGCTTATTGTGAAATTAAAAAAAATAAAAACACATAAGAAGATTGCTGAAAGCTCTTGCATTGTGCTGGTAATGAAACCCTTAGGATGGTTGCTAAGAACTTTGGAGCAGAAAAAGCCCCAAGATAAGAAAAAGAAATGGGGGATGTGAACAGGAATCTTCCCCCAATCCCCGTGGTTACCCAGGATAGAAGCCTTTGTTTTCCAAATCCTGACACACTCCTATAACCTTTGCAGTAATGCATTACCTGTAAACCACCTACTTAATTACCACATACATGCTATTTTCCCTTTGTTTGCATTCCTCACATATGAGTATAAAGGACTCCCAAAACTTGAGCTCGGGACTGGCATCTTTACCAAATAATCTGTGTGTAAGAACAGCTGGCATAAGAATAAATTCCCTCTCCTCACCTGACTTTGGCTGTTGGACTCTGATTTTCCCATAACATTTCTGGTGGCTCCAGCATGATACAGCTGCTATATCCCTCGTTGATAATACAAGCTGCCACTCCTGGACCTTGCAGTCCCCTCAGATACTGAAACAGACAAGTGTGCACCCCTGAAGATTTTCCTTTCTGCAGTCTCCTTCCAGGGGACCAGAAAGAGCCGCATAGCCCCAGACCAGAGCCTCTCACCAGGCAAAGCCAGATGGAGTCCCAGAATGCATGTCCAGATCAGGTAACAGCCCCCCAGGTTAGACAGGTGGAAGCCAGCATGGACTGATCCCCTGAAGGAGACTGTATACAAAGTCTTGATATGATTCCAAGATTGCACTGGCCTCCAGACAGGAAGGAAAGGGTGCCACAATTAAACTTTTTTTTGATTCTGAGGTGCTGGTCCCTTTAGGAAAAGACAACAATTAAACCTTGATGTGATTTTGAGGTATTTGCCCCATTTAGGTAGGACAGGAATTTAATGGGAATAACTAGGAGAAAAAAGTCTGAAACTTTGAATAATTGTACGTGAATGTAAGAGTAAAAGTAACCGTTCTACCTGGACAACTTTAAATTAGGCTATGCAAGAGATTGTGGCATGAATATAAAACCCTCTAAGTTAAAACCTTTCTGTGGTGTTCAGGCCATGCTAGAGAAAAATCCTCAAGTCTAGATGGAGGTTACTTGAACCCTAAAACCCAGCCTCATACTCACCAGAAGAGGAGGGGAGGTTATGGAGGAAATGTTCTCCTCCCATCCAGATTTAAAAGATGAGTGAATACTTGCAAAGAAACACCCTAATAAAACTCCTTGATTATTGTGTCTTGGGTCTCCTAGTTTTCATGTAATTCTGTCATATGTGCCTATGATAATCATTTTTCATGTTGTTTGAGATGTCATGCAATTATATCATGTATGTCTATAAGTTTTCTCATGTGTTGCAATCTCACATAATTCTGTCATGTGTGTCTGTGAAAATTATCTCCATACATTGTTTCTGTCAAAGCAAAGTGGCCATTTCAGCTTTTCTTTTCATTCTTTTATTGTGCACAAAATTATTAGTTTTATTTTTGCATGCCTAATTAAAATACACATGTGCAGGTTTATAAATATGGATATTTGACCATGCATTGTGTTGTTTTCAAACCTCTAAAGGCCAGAAAAATGATTTGAGAAAACCACACTCCAGCTGATTATAGGTCTGATTTAGAATGTTAACTCATCTTTGGAGCTGGAGATGAATTCTGAGACTGATCTTCCTGTCTCATCTTCTCCAGCCTTGTCCTTTGTCCTCTGTTTCCTGTAGCAGGGCTTTGTACACAGGCAGATGTGGCCTGTTTGGGGGATGTTTCTTCAGGGGAAGTTCTGCTAGCGTGGATGTATCTTGCACTTTTCTCCCCTAGGGAAACTCTTATGCATTTAACTCTCATACTTAAGGCTGTATTGAACTGCTTTTATACTAACTATTCCTAAAATTCCCATCCCAGGAATCCTGGTTTGGCTTGAATGGAGGTTTGTGAAACCTGGGAGAGCTCTCTCAGGCTCCTGGAGATGACCACATGGCAGTTGTGCTTCTGTTTCTCTGATTAGAAGCCAAATTGAAAACCCCCAGATTCACCCATACTCTGGCACTTCAGTTGGACATCATAAGAATGGATCCCCAAGATTGCCTGAGCCATTCTCACTTCCAAGAGAAAAGCCTGAGACAAAATGAGACAACTACAATATTGTCAGAATAACTTTTTTTAAACTTTATTATGTTTATTTTACTTTATAAAGATTACCAAGTACCTCTATGCATACACTGAACAACCTCTAGACATCTCTGAGAGTTAGCTCATAACTGTTCTCTACAGTTCTTAGATGCTGGGCAGTGATGTGATTTTGTGTTTGTTTCCTTCATAGTATTTCCCTCTCCCTTCTTCCTCATAGGAAGCAAAAGGTCACCCTGAGCCTGAGCTGCTGCTGCACAGACCAACAGCCCCACCAACTTGACTTGCTGGTGCCTTTGATGGTGTGTGCTGGGTGTGGTGTGTGCTGGGTGCAGTGTGTGCTGGGTGTGTGCCCTTTCATTTCTCATTCTTTCTAAGCTCCTGCCTACTACTGTGGGAGAGAGTTAGCTGTAAACAACTCTATTAAATCACACCTGTGAAAACTATTTTCTTATACTCTATGCTTTTGGTATTGTCACTCTTAAGTGGTTTTTAATAATGGATCGATTTTGTATTGCCTTAATTAAGACCAAATACTTCTGGTCATCCCATTCTTTACCCTCTTATTTAATGGAATTTTCTTTAATTAAAACTTTCTAGACATTAAGTTGTTTTAATCATAATGTAACTTTTGGTTATGGTTAGCCTTGGGTAAAAATGAAATGTATAATTCTGTTTTCCATCACTTTTTGAGTTTGAAATCCAGTTAAGAATATTTACCATATTAGAATAAAAATGACATTTCTGAAAATGCTTTCTTCAGGTGATAGGCCTTATGTCTAGCATCAATGTGTATGGATCTGTTCAGCATAGCCATTTCTGAGATGAGATTCTCATATATATGAGAGAGATTTTTCCCATAACAGCTATACTTTGGGGTCTTTCAGGTAGCCCCATTGAAGAAGTACCTCTTTTGTCATATGCTACATCCCTATTCATCATGGAAGAAGCCAGAATGACAGATGTCCCAATTACCTATTGGCTATTAGGGTTACCTCTTCAGAAGTAGGAGTAATGGGAATAAGAGGTAGAAATTGACTAGATGGTTTCAAAGTAAAGACCTCAAAAGAAAAATGACCCAGTTTCTTTCTCAGCAAAGGGCTGGAAATTTTCTTGGCTCTGCTAGCAAACTTATCCCTACCTGAGACTAGAGATTGTGGAACTATCAGAAAAGGGAGGTATCTGTGCTATTTTTATGAAAATCAGTCTGGCATAGTTAGAGAAAATGCAAGACAGCTATCAATCAGGCATAGAAAAAAATGCAATACAGCTACTAGAGGAAATAAAGGCCAGGAAAGAAGAGAGTCTTTCTAAAAGAGTACCTGGAATTCTAGGAGCCTTTGGCTCGCTCACAAGATCTATTGTCATGGTTCTATTAACTCCCCTGATAAGATCTTGAATAATAAATTTACTAAATTTATCAAAAACTAGGTAGAGACCATCAAACTCCAAGAAATTCACCAAGACTACCAAGAATGTCCTCTAGAATAAACATAAGGGATTATATTGATGAAGAGGCGGGAATATGGTTGAAATTAAAAAGGCAGAGCTGGAATTGAAATTATCTCAAGTGAGAATTCTTGTGATGCATTTAAGGGGCTTGCATTTGACAGGTTGCTACCTAGTTATGGACTAAAATCTCACCAGGCACCCCATAGCTTATCGCCTGTCATTTCAAAACAAAGACATCCTGCTTCCCCTTTCCGTGTCACATCTCATCGACTCATTCTCAGCAGACTCTTACTTTCATTACAAGCTCAGTACCCCCCCCCTGACTTTCATCAGATGAGAACTTGAAAAAAAAAAAAAAGAAAAAAGAAAAAAACACACCTAATGGTTGCTAAAAGCTCTTTCATTATGCTGGTAATGAAACCCTTAGGATGATTGCTAAGAACTTTGGAGTAGGAAAAAGCACTGAGACAGGAAATAGAAATACACGAGGTGAACAGGAATCTTTCCCTGTCCTGTGGTTACCCAGGATAGAGGTCTCTATTTTCCAAAACCTGCCACATTCCTGTAATCTTTGTGACCATACATTCCCTGTAAATCACTTACTTAATTACCAAGTATGTGCTATTTTCCCTCTGCTCACATTCCTCACATATGAGTATAAAGAACCCCAAGAATTTGAGCAGGGGGCGGGGGCATCTTCATGAAATGATCCATGTGGGCACTAGGCTAGTGTAAGAATAAACTCCCTCTTCTCACCTAACTTTGACGGCTGGACTCTTGGATTTTTCTGTAACATGTTCTTTCTGCATTTGGGCCCTGTATCTGAAGTTAATTAGCTAACGTTATTGATTTGACTTCTTTATCAGGAGGTGAGCAGATAAGACTCAAATTGAATGATAGTTGAATTTTTATTCTTGCCTTTCCTTTTTCCATGAGATATTTAGACAACCTTCAGAAACTCAGAAAATAAGTCAAGACAAGATAAAAACAAAATGAAGAAAAGGCCAGAAGGATACAAATATGAAATGAAACCAGAAATGAGAGTTAAACAGCCCTGTGTCTCAGGGACCTATGCTCTTTCAAACAGGCTGATAAAAATCCTTGGCTGTAAACTTGCTCAAGTCCAGCATAGAAAACAGATTCTTGATGTAAATTACACCAAATCAGTTGTCTGTTCCAAATAGAAAAAAGAAAAGGAATTTCTCAAGAAAGTCTCTGCAAAGGTAACATTATTCTTAATCTCATTCTTGAAGTGATGTTTAACATCACTTTTGCCAGAATAAGAAAATGTCATTGCAATTCTATGGTAATAGGGGGGTAAGTGTAGCTCTGGAAGTGGAGCTTGCTGGTGACACTTTATGTACATAAATACCTTTAAGATGATGTGAAAGAAAGTTCCCAAAAGAACTCCTGCACCTGAACTTCCTGCAAGGCTCACCAACTGATTATCACTCTAGAGATTGTGAAGAGCCTGGAATGCTGCAGATCTGGAGGATATTCACAGATTATCTGGGTATATCTTTAACCCCATAAATAGCCAAACATTGTCTACCTCTGTTTCTGAATTAACATTCTTGTGGCCAACAAAATGTTTTAACTTAGTAGAACACCGGGTCTCACCAGTCAAAAGGCTAGCATCACCAGTCATCAGATAGCATCAAAGCCCTATAGTAGAACATCCCACCACCACCACCACCCCTGCCACCCCACTTTGCTGCGACCCACCTACTGAATGTCACCTACTGAATGTATCCACCAATGTATTTGAAAAGTGTCTTTGATTTATGACTTTTCTTTGTTCTGTTAACATAAAAATGTAAGGCAACTGTTAACAACCCTAGAACATGGAATTTGGGGTAACCTGAATCTGTGTTCCCAGGCCATGGTCATTCATATTTGTCTCCAGAATAAACTACCTCTATGCTCTTTGAGGCGAGAGTTATGCTTTTGCATTGATAATAATCGCATACATTTTTTTTCTTTTCAGTCACTTCAGAGTATATTTTTTTTCTGTAACAAAATAGAATCTGCCCCTAGGGCTAAAGGAAACAGAGCCAATAAATATCATCTATTTCTGTCTCACTGGTCAGGTGTTTTTTGAGCATCTGAGTCAGCACAGTTGTTCAGGCTCTACTTTAGCAGACTTAGGTATATTTTTCAGCATGACTAGAGTTGTCCTGGCAAGTTATTTAAGTCTCTGGGTAAGAGCAGGGTGGAGAAGGTGGAGGCACTGAGTTTCTTTATCACTGAGACAGCTTTGATTAGGCAGCTCCTCTGTCTCAGCTCCATTGGAGATGTGATTGTAAGGCCTCAGAGTTGCTAAAATCTCTTGCAATGTGATGGTAATGAAGCCCTTTGGATGGTTGCTAAGAACTTTGAATGGTTGCTAGGAACTTTGGAGCCTGAGAGGCCCCAAAATAAGAAAAAAAAATAAGAATGGAGAATGGGGAGGTAAACTGGAATCTTCCTCTGCCCCCCCCCATTAGTCAGGATTGAAGTCTTTGTTTTCCAAAATTGCCACATTCTTGTAACTTTTGTGAACATGTTACCTATAAACAACTTAATTATCACATATCACATATGTACTGCTTACCTTTTCCTTGCATTCCTCACACATGTATTGACTATAAAGGTCCCCAAAAACTTCAGCTAGGGACTGGAATCATTACAGAGTGATCCAGGTGCCAGTCCACTGGCATAAATTAAAACGTACTCTCTTTTACCTGACTTAGTGGCTGGTCTCTTGACTCTAGGAAGATTCTGTAACAAAAAGGCCATTTCTGAAGGCAAAGCTCTAACATCACTCCCTTAAGACAAAATTGCTCACTCAGAACATAGTGGTTCCCATTGTGAAGTCCCTGACAGCAACCTTAGCCTGTCCCAGTGTTCTTCCTCATCAGTTGAGGTGCTCAAGATATTAGATGACTAAGGGGGAGCACATGGTAATGCATTTTGATTCCTTAGGCATTAAATTCATTTTATGTACTTGGATGGTGTTTCACCCCAATCTTGCAACCCCCGATGACCACCAAGGAGTCCGGAGAACATGCAAAAGCAAAGAGTCTTTATTGGGGTTTAAGCTCAGGCCCTCAGATTTCACTGACACAGTGGATCCATAGTGAGAGCCCCGAACTAGGGTGGGGTAGGCTTTTATATGGAAGTTTCACGGTAGCCCGCACATGCCAAGCATCCTTTAAAATGATTGGACGGTCCTATGCCCTGAGTATGGGGAAGATTCTTATTGGTAGGGGCTGTCTTTAGGGCATTGGAATGTGCTGACTTATCTGTGGGGCCAGAAGTTTCTGTTTTTACCTTATAAGGCTTCTATATGCCTGGGCTTGCTTGATCTGTAGCTTTCCAGGATGGGGGTGGTAGCTGAAGATTACAACATGCCTGAACCAGCTGGTCAAAATGGAGTTAGTGCCGTCTTAAGCCAAGCAAATTACAGAAGCAGAGAGAAGCAGTTAGATGAGTCGGGGTCTCACAGAAGATATGTGGTTTTTAAGAGCAAGATGTTTTTCTGTGTTAGGAAGCTCACAATCTGGTGACAAAGACAAGCGTGGAACAAAAGGGACAGAAAATAGGAAGTAGTTCGGTGAAGAATAAGCATAGAGATTCAGAAGCTAAAAGCAAATGAACTTTCAGGAAAAGCTTTTCTATATCTGCTTTATTGACAACTTCAGCATTTTGTGTGTGTTTTCAGAAGTTAACGGATACTCAGATTTTGCTTGTGAGATGAATGAATAAATGGGGTGTTGACTTCACAAGAAACATTGGATTTGTCTCTAAGGGGAAAACATTGGATGTCGGGAGCTGGAGGAACAACATTCATTACCAAAAAATATAATATAGCTCTCCAAACAGTTGACTTAAGCAGGACATTCTGCTTGCACAAGTAACCTTGGGAAAGAATTTATGGCAAGGTTATCTTTCTCTTCCTCTTGCAAACAGTTCTCGGAAAAATGAGTCATGCAGTAATCTCTTGGAACATCTAGTGGTCAGTCACGTTGCTGAATTGCTCAGTCCCCCTCCCATACCCATAAGAATGCTGTAACCTTTGACCAACTTCTTCAACCCCCTCTGAATACAAACTGTATATAAAAAAAGGCTTGCAGTACAATAAAGCAACCCTTCACAAGTGGGCTTGCTTGGACTCCCTCTTCTTTCTCACCCGTTTTTCCTTTCAGGGAGTGGTCCCCCTTTAGCTTTACCTGTACAGGGTCCCTGCAGGTGGGGGCAAGAATAGAAGCCCTCTTTCGACCTCTGTGGCATTGCACAACACGGATGCATTCACATACATGCAGGTAATACAGTCATACATGTAAAAAAAATTTTAAAATGAATAAATGAAAAAAAATAAAAATAAGCTGGGCGTGATAGCGCATGCCTTTAATCCCAGCACTCGGGAAGCAGAGGCAGGTGGATC
>NW_008342028.1:517655-520296 GCF_000622305.1 Nannospalax galili | reverse complement strand
CCCAATCACATCCTCATCTGGGGCTGGGGATCAGCCTGCGTGTATGACACTAAAGCAGGAAATGCTCGATGGCTGCCAGAGCGTCTTATAAAGGCCTTTAGTCCTCCCAGAGAGACTAGTAAAACAAATTAATAACAGTTCTTCCAAGGAAGACAAGACTCCTTGAGAAAGAAAAAATTTTCTTTTTACACCCACAGGTGCCGGCTCCATGAATTGCTCAAGATTGAAAATTCTGACCACTTTTGTTGTCATCACCTTTGTTGTTTGCTGCATTTTCATCATGACGCTGGTCGGTATTACAATTTATAAAGAGCTAAGCTCAAATTTCACATCATGTGGCCCATAATTCACCCGAGTCTCTGCTGGGCTTGTGTCTTTATACATTTAGTTAAGAACATAGATGGTGGCCTTCAGCCATTTAATGCTACCAGGTTTATGCTAACTCAGTATGGTCCCCCTTGTGAATGTAGAGGTGGCCATTGGGAAGCCCCACCCGGTACATATTTCCGGTCTGTAGATTGTGGAGACAGGACTGCATATCTTGGTATTCATGGTACACCTACTCAGCAGCACCAACAGAGCTGGAAATGTGTGTCTAAGCCTAAACCTATCTTACCACCAGCTAATGGTGAGTGCCCCTCTGATTGTAATTTCGTCGAAGCTATGCACTCATCCTGTTATGCTTCTTTTACTGAATGTCGGTTCAATAACATCCTGTATTTTTATTCTACGGCCATTTCTTATAAAAAGGCCTCTGGGGGCTCAGATTGGAGTCTTAACACTCAGGTAATAGGACCAGAAAGTTATAATTCAAAAACCCTTAGTGCAGGCTGCTATGTAGAACCTGGACAAAAGGCATGCTGGCCTCAACAAGCTCCGATTCACATATCAGATGGAGGGGGCCCTACAGACCAGGTTAAAGAAAATTATGTCCAAACTGTGTTGCAAAAACAAAGGGAGTCTCTCTTGCCCCGCCTTCATTACCATCCACTATTGCTACCCAAACCTAGAGGCCTTAATTTAGACCCTCAGACCATGGAGATCCTTACTGCCACCCATGATGCCCTAAACCGCTCCAACCCTTCCCTGGCAGAGGATTGTTGGCTGTGTCTCGCATTAGGAATTTCATGGCCTCTAGTTTTACCTTTAAGTAACGAGTCTAATATACTCCCCTCTCCGGATATTTGTAGCTATACCACGCCTTTTAAGGTCCAGCCTCGCTACTTCAACACATCTATTTGCCTTTTTAGTCCCTTTCAAAATAATTCCTTTGATGTAGACCTCGGATTAGCTATGTTTACTACCTGCTCTAGGTTTATAAACACCTCTCAGACAGGCTGTTTAGGGGGGGGAAAATTTATGTATGTGGAAATAACATGGCCTATCCTTATTTACCCACTAACTGGACTGGTTCATGTGCCCCTGCATTGCTCTTGCCAGACATAGACATAATTCCAGGAGATGAGCCTGTGCCTTTGCCTAGCTTTGACACATTCGTTCCTAGGCACAAACGAGCGGTCCAGTTTATTCCATTGCTTATTGGACTGGGTATCTCAGGAGCCCTCGCTACGGGCTCAGCTGGTGTAGGAGTGGCAATAGACACTTACAACAAATTATCTCAACAGTTAATTAATGATGTAAATATGGTCTATCGGTCTGTACAAGATCTTCAGGACCAGGTAGACTCACTAGCCGAGGTTGTCTTACAGAATAGACGGGGACTTGATCTACTAACAGCAGACAAGGGAGGTATCTGTTTAGCATTACAGGAAAAATGCTGTTTTTATACCAACAAGTCCGGGATCGTCAGAGATCGGATTAAAAAACACCAAGAGGAACTAGAAAAAAGGCGACAGGAGCTTTTTGCTAACCCCATGTGGGGCATGTGGAACGGAATTCTGCCTTACCTTCTACCCCTTGTTGGGCCCCTGGTGTCCCTACTCTTAATCCTAACAATAGGCCCCTGCATTTTCAACCGGTTGACTCAATTCATGCGAGAAAGGCTGTCAGCTGTCCAAACCTTAGTGCTGACTAGCCAATACCAAGCCCTAGAAACAAGTGACCCTGATAATCTATAAAGGAGGGAAAGATGCCCCTCCATAGTTACAAAGAAAAAGGGAGGAATGAAAAAAAAAAAATTAAAAATTATAAAAGTCAGGAGCCATGAAGTCTCTCAGGCAGGTCGCGTACCGGTCAGGAATTCCAACTCACTGATAAGCAAGTTTTATGGCTGAGACATCTGGCTCACTGATAAGTAAGTTTTATGGCTGAGACATCTGGCTCACTGATAAGTAAGTTTTATGGCTGAGACATCTGGCTTACTGATAAGTAAGTTTTATGGCCGGGACATCTCCAACTCACTGATAAATAAGTTTTATGGTTGGGACATCTGGCTTAGTGATAAGTAAGCTCCCCGCTCTCCCTGTAGCATTTTGTAATAGTTTAAACGAACCAATAACCGCGTTTCTGCTTCTGTACCCCGCTTCTGCCCTATAAAAGCTCCACAAACCCGACCTGAGGCGCGCAAGTCCCCCGAGGAGACTTTGTGCCCACAGGTACCTGTGTACTAAATAAACCTCTTGCTGTTGCAACCCGAAGGCTGGCTTGTCCTCTGTGGTTTTTCTCTCCTACATTTGGAGGT
>NW_008342028.1:508892-517162 GCF_000622305.1 Nannospalax galili | reverse complement strand
ACATAGCCAGTGCTGAGAACCCAGGTACCAGCCACTGTGGTGGGGCCTGACTTATTTGTCGGGAGCTGGAGAAACAACATTCATTACCAAAAAATATAATATGGCTCTACAAACAGTTGACTTAAGCAGGACATTCTGCCTGCACTAGTAACCTTGAGAAAGAATTTATGGCAAGGTTATCTTTCTCTTCCTCTTGCAGACAGTTCTCGGAAAGATAAGTCAGGCAGTAATCTCTTGGAACACCTGGCGGTCAGTCACGTTGCTGAATTGCTCAGTCCCCCTCCCATACCCATGAGAATACTGTAACCTTTAACCAACATCTTCAACCCCCTCTGAATACACACTGTATATAAAAAAAGCTTGCAGTACAATAAAGCGACCCTTGACAAGTTGACTTGCTTGGGCTCTGTCTCTTCTTTCTCGCCCGTTTTTCCTTTCAGGGAGTGGTCCCCCTCGAGCTTTACCTGTACAGGGTCCCCACAGGTGGGGACGATTGGATTTATCTCTAGGGATGGACAGAAAAGGTATGTGAGGAAAGAAGTCACAGAGGCATGGCAAGTAATAGAAGGTAAAGGGATTTGGGTAAAGAATAATAGCCTGAGGGCTGGAGAGATGGCTCAGTAGTTAAGAACACTAACTGCTCTTGCAGAGGACCTGGGTTCGATTCTCAGCACCCACATGGTGGCTACGAACAGTCCTTAACTCGAGTTCCAGGGGAATCCAAAGCCCTTGTCCGACCTCTGCAGCATTGCACAACATGGGTGTACTTGCATACAGGCAGGCAACACAGTCATACACAAAATAAAAGTAATAAATAAAATATATGAAAAGAAAAATAGCCTGGAACGTTGTCAAAATTAATAACTTGTTAATTGTCACTGAAACATCTGTGATTTGATAATCTGAAAATAAGTTTGGGAGTACAACTACCCCCCTCCCCCAAATATAGATAAAACACATACGATTGAAGTTGTTGTTATAAGTAATCTGAATACAATATTGTAATGTAGTACATGATTGGCTGTGATGAGTTATGATATGTGATAAAGATTTTCTAATGAGCTTCCCCAGCTCTCTTTCCTCAGCTACCTACTTTTTGTAGGCACAGCTGCCTATGGTCTAAAGATATTATGGCACAATATCCTGATATTAACAAACTGAAGTAGGCATAATTGAGGAGGGTTTCTTGAAGAAATAATGAAATTGTAGGTATGGTTAGGGTTCGAGAAAGTAAAGAACACATGGTGAGGCCCTGGGGCTGATAATAATATTCTAGGCTATTAGCCTTTGCCCAAATACAGCTGGGAACCATTCATACCATGAGCGCTGTCTGGGCAGGGGCAAAGAGATGGGCTGGCTAAAGGGGGCTGTGACACTGGGAAGGAAAGCTCTGCAAGGGGAAGGTGTGGCTTTCTATAGAGGAACATGCAGTGCCCAATGCTTGTTCCTCTCAGTCTCTTGCTGTCATCATCCACTGTGCATGTCTTCTACCAGGGCAAGACACCCATGTTGTAGTCCTTACAAGTCAGCTTCTTGGAACACAGAGCAGGCCAGAAAATAATGAAAACGTGACTCTGCAGGGGAAACAGACCAAATATGGCCCAAACATGAAAATAAATTATTTATGTGTTCGTGGGGTCTTGGGAGATCTCATTGCATTCCCATGTGATGATCACAGCTTTGTGGGGTGAATTTATGATATCTCCGTAGAGTTTGTAGGGTTGAGAGAACCAGAGTTAAATAGAGTGGGCTTTCTACAATGCAGATTTATTTCTAATTTCTAATTTCCAGCTAACTTAATCTCCATTCTAAATAGTCAAACCCCATGAACAGTCAAGGACCTCATTATTTCTTAGATGTTGGTGACATGTATATGTACAATACCACAGAGGCCAGGGATGCTTCCCAAGAAAGGTGACTCTTGTTAAGACACCGCTTTTATTCAAAATCATATTTATGTGTTAAAACCCTCTAAATCCCTACTTCAAGCTGCTAAGGGTAAAGAGTCACCTATCTTTAATTACAACACAAACTGTAAATCAGAAGTATATTATTTTGCTGTTTCAGTAGAATAGGTTGGTTATAAGTAAGGTTATTTTATACTACAAAAATGCTTTTCTAGTAGAACAAAGGGAATGGAAGCGAGTTGTTAAACCTTTGAGAAAGTATCACTCATCTCAGAGGCTTCTAGCTAGGATACAAAGAGAGAAAGAATCAGAGAGCTAAAAAAGAGTTCTCACCTCAGAGAAAGAACTAGACAGGATTAAGTATCAATGAATTAAGGATGAATTCTCAACAACTCTCTTGTTAAGAAATATTATGCAATTGTCTTCTAAATGAATAACATTTGACTTTGAACTTCTGACTTGCCCAGCTAACAGGACATAAGGGGTTTAATTCTGTCCTTTAATCCTCCTCAGACCCCACACCTAGCCTCCTCATTAGGGGGTTGTATGGCTTAAGAGCAGGCTTAGGCATCAAGATGAACATATTAAAGATGCAGAGGAATACTGGAAGTCCTTGTCTATGAAAGCTTCATGTAACAAACAAAGCATGTACCAGAAAAACTCCTAGATCTCTGAATGTAGGAGAAGGTGGGTGCTATGTGAATGACCCAAAAAATCATGATGATTGGGGTAGGTGAGCAAGGCTTTTGAGTCTTGACCTGTCGCAACTCACTTCTGTTTTGGGGAGTGCTTTCTCATTCCTAATATTCTGTCTATTTCTACCACCATTCGAGTGTCCCTGGTCCAGTTCTTTGTTCTGGGAAGCAAGAACATGGAAATCTCAGGGGGTGCCCTATAGATTCATATCTACACCTGTAATAGCTACCAGGGAAGGAGGTCCTGGCGACAGTATTTGGGAGACTATAACCTTGTGTTCTATTCCATGTACCAGATGTCCCCTAAAGGCACTCAACCCCCATCCCTTCCTATTCATAGCTAAGCTCTAGTGACTCTACCTCTAGCAGCTTGGAATATGAGATTTCAAGGGTTTTGGTGTATAAATCCTGTTTTTTCAATGAAAGGGACAGATACATTTGTAATATCTTGGGTTTAGATATTACTAAAGATAAAAGGAATCTTCTCTTCAAAAATGCAAAGGCAAAGTCCTGCTAAACGGGCCAGATTTTGGTGAAATACTACCAAAAATACATTATCGGAATGTATGAAAATACTAAAGATTAAATTAAATATTCTAAAGTACAAAAATACTCCAGAAAACAGGACAAAATACCTCTCATCATTCTAGACCTCTTATTACAGAAAGAACAAACCCAAAGTCATATCTCTAAAATTTATTGCATCATACCAGGCTTTCCCAAAGCCCTCCTGTTGTTGGTGTAGTGAGCCTTGGAGATTGGGATCCTCTCCAGTTCTAAGGAGCACTGGCCTGAAAGCATCATGCTCAGCCCTGGGGCTCTAAAGGACCAGACCTGTTCTGGATGGGCTTCTGTTCTAAGCGGTAGCAGCCATGGGCTTAGTGGCAATAGGTAAATAGATGCATTATGAAGGATGATCAAAGGAGAGAGAGAACTGTCTGGAACAGTTCATCATAAGAGCTGCAAAAATAAGGGACAAAACAGCTGGTCTATGTACAATGTCTATGGCCGATACTCAGCAGGTATGGGAGATCTCTACTCTTCAGACCCTAAAGGATGTGCTGGCATGGTGGTACACATCTGAAATCCTAGTACTAGGGAGGCTCAGGTAGAAGCATCACAAGTTTGAGGCCAGCCTGGTCTATATACTGAGACCCTGTCTCCAAAAACAAATTAACCAGCAAACCAAAAGTCCCGGAAGCCACTACAGTGTCCCTGTAGATTAGAAGGGCCACTGTTTGGATTACCTGGGACAGATTCTGAGACAGACTTTTAACCAGGAAGTTGTTGGGAACTACTCAATGAGGGGACTGTTCTTGTGGGGGAAACACAACATTCAAGATCAATTAGCAGAAGGAAAAGTCAGACCACAGGGCTCACTTCAGTAGACCCCACAGGGAGCTCTGGAGCTGGAAAGGCCTAGGGCCCATGTTTTAGATTGAGGCAAGGGAGCCAAGTCTTTGCAGGAACTGAGGGGTCAACGATAAGATAAAGCTGCTTTGGAGCAGTATAACCTTGGAAGAGGATGTTCCTTGTGACTGAGGATTCCTTGGGAAGGACTTACCTATGAGCCCTTAGCAAGCAGCATTCCTGAAGCTGAAGGAATGAGTGCTCAGTCCTGCAGAAGGGGATCAAAACAGTGCCCCATGGCCTGTGCTGCTGCAGCCACAGTCCAACATTGCTATAGCAGGTCAGCAGGGGAAGAGAAAACAGCATTTTAATGGAGGAATGCTAAGTTATGTTGTGCCAACAAAGCTTTCCAATCCTTGAAAACTGATAAGGGTTTCTTTTATCTGTCACTCTCTTTTATGAGTTGGGCAGTTATTTGTGGTAACTTAGGCATTTAGGTTTCTTTAGTCTTCAATAGTTGCAGTAAGAAGGAGCAAGAGAGAGGACAGTGCAAACAGTTGCAGGATCTGGTCTGCACATTGTGCACCTAGCTTCCTGCAAGCACCCAGCTGGTGAGAATTTGTCACATAAAAACAGTTGATTTGCAAGAGCATCAAGTAAAGGAGCATCAGATGGGAAAGGTGAATTGGTAAGAACAAGCCATTCTCAGGATCAAAGAAGTCCAATCCAGATCAGGCTCACAGGGAAGCCAACGTTGTTAATATCTAGTACTGAACAGAACAAATCAATATTTTTAATTTGCTTATCAAAATGAGTATTAAAAAACATTAGCATCTGTGTTTTCTCCAACAACACTGAGTTACTGTGAAGTCATTGAAATCTTCTTAAAATATGGAAAAGCATTCTCCTACTCACAGGCCTCTCTCCGGGGTAAGTCCATTGCACCCTCTGAGCCTTGACTCCTCCAGCCTCATTTACCCTCACATCTCTGCTGCTGTTCTCTCCTGAGTTTGGGCCCTGCCCCATTCCTTGTCTTGGGGCCCCAGACATCAGGGGAACCAATGCTGCTCCCTGATCTTTTTCATCCAGACCAACATAGTGCCCTCAACTCCCTCTGCTTTCCTGGGTCTGCAGGACCCTCCCCAGGCTTCTCTCCTACCGGCAGGCCTCTCTCTGGAGTAAGTAAATTGCACCCTCCACACCTTGACTCCCCCAGCCTCATTCACCCTCCCAGCTCCTCTGCCGTTCTCTTCTCCGAGTTTGGGCCCTGCCCCGTCCTTGTCTTGGGGCCCCAGACACCTAGGGAACCAATACTGTTCCCTGTTTCATCCAACCGAGTGCCTTCTCTGGTCCCCAGGAGCACTGCTTCTGGGCCTGGCCCCGCCCTCAACACCCTCTGCTTCCATGGGCCTGCACCACCCACCAGCCTCTTTCTGGGATGCTGGGGCTGACCTTTCCTCTTCCTGAACCTTTGCATACAGACCAAGCCAGCTCCTCAGTGCAGTCCCCAGGAGGCCTTGGGGCCTCTTCCTGCCCCAATTGCCTTTGCTTCTCTAGGTGGCATGGCCACCAGCTGCCCTAGACATCTTTCCTGGGCCAGGCTCCCAGCCAGTCCAACCCCAAATTACTGAGGCCAAAATTGTTCCTGGAGGGATCCACCTTGGGAGAAAGCCTGAAAACATCTGACCCTCACCTGAATTGGGCTGCTGTGGGAACTCCTGAAGACAAAAGCAATCCGGCAACTCCAATACAAAATCAAAAGAGTGAACTGGAAGCATAGACGAACCAGCTTTTCATGCCCAAAAAGTAAACCACAAAGACACATAAAGTTCACAAAAGGAAGCAGACCTAAACTTGAAGGCCTGAGTCTGACACAAGAATCAGAAACTACAAAAGAAATACAAATGTCAAAATCACAGAGAAAAAATGATAACATGCAAAACCAAAATAACATACCCCACCAAATACCAATAGTCCTCTAGAGGAGTACAATGAGAACCCCCTAGAGATAATGCAGGACATGGAACTCAAAAGAACAATTATAAACATGATAAAAGAATTCAGTGAATTTAAAGAACCCACAAAAAAAGAAATCAAAGAACTGAAGGAAGATAAGGATAAACTTCTGAATGAATTCAGAAAAGACTTAGAAATATTGAGGTATACTCAGGCCGAAATGAAGAAGGAAGTGAAACACTCAGTAAGCCAGTTAGAAATGACAGGAGAAAGCCTCACCAATAGGATGAATGAAATGGAAAACAGAGTATCAAGACTGGAAGACAAAGTGGATGAAATAGACCACACAAGCAAAGATTATGTAAAATTTAAGAAATCACAACAACGGAATGTGCAGGAATTGTGTGACACCATAAAAAGACTAAACTTATAAATCATAGGCATACGGGAAGGAGAAGAATCCCAAGATAATGGCATGGACCAGATCTTCAACAGAATCATGGAAGAAAATTTCCCAAAATTGAAGAAAGAGGTGCCCATACAAATACAAGAAGCATACAGAACGACAAACAGACAGGACCAGAAAAGAAACTCTCCACAGCACATCATAGTAAAAACACTAAACGTACAAAACAAAGAGTCAATACTGAAAGCTGCAAAAGAGAAACAACAAGTCACATGTAAAGGAAAACCCATTAGGATTGTAGTTGACTTTTAAGTGCAAACTATGAAAGTCAGAAGAGCCTGGACCAAAGTACTCTGAGTTTTAAATGACCACAGATGCCAACCCAGATTACTATACCCAGCCAAAATGTTTATTATAGTTGAAGGGTAAAGAAAAATCTTTCATGAAGTAAACAGGCTGAAGGAATTCATATCCACAAAACCAACCCTTCAGAGAGTTCTGGAAGCAATACAAAGAGCTGAAGAAAGGAATAGTCATTCCTTCTTACCCAAGGGATTGCGGAAAGAAAGCCAATGAAGGTATAACTGTGGAAAGGTACAACTATATCAAGAATGTAAAGAGAAATAAAAATGACAAGATTCAATACCCGTCTTTCATTAACAACTTTAAATATTAATGGACTGAACTCCCCAGTCAAATGACACAGACTACATGAATGGGTTAAGAAACAAAACCCATCTTTTTGTTGTCTGCAAGAAACCGATCTCATTTTTAAGGACAGACAATATCTAAAAGTGAAAGAATATAAAAAAAAAAAAAATACCAGGCAAATGGCACTAAGAAAAAAGCAGGCATGGCAATTCTAACATCTGACAAAATATACTTTAAACTAAAACTAATCAGAAGAGACAAAGAGGGCCACATCATTTTGATCAAAGGAACAATGAATCAAGAAGATATTACAATCATGAGCATATATTCACCAAACTCTGGTGCACCCAACTTCATAAAAACAATACTACAGGACTTTAAGACCCAGATTAACCCCAATTCATTAATAGTAGGCAACTTCAATACCCCACTGTCTCCATTAGATAGGTCAACAGGGCAGAGAATTAACAGAGAGACATCTGAATTAAACAACACCATATATCAAATGGACTTAGCAGACACCTACCGAGTATTCCACCCAAGCACCAAAGGACATAGTTTCTACTGAGCACCCCATGGAACCTTCTCCAAAAGTGACCATATACTGGGGCACAAAACAAACCTCAACAAATACAAAAAGATTGAAATAATTCCATGCATTCTATCAGACCACAATGCTATAGAGCTTACAATCAACACCCAAAGAAAACCTGAAAAGCAGTCCTAAAATGGAAGTTTATAGCTCTAAGTGTCTCCATTAAAAAAAATCAGAAAGAGCACATTACAGATGACTTAAGAGTACAACTCAAGACTCTGGAAAGACAAGAACAAACCAACCCCAAACCTAGTAGATGAGAAGAAATAACAAAAATCAGAGCAGAAATCAAAGAAATAGAAACAAAGAAAACAATACAAAGAAAATCATCAATGAATCTAAGAGCTGGTTCTTTGAAAGGTTAAACAAGATAGACCCTTAACCCAGCAGACAAGAAGAAATAACAAAAATCAGGGCAGAAATTAATGAAATTGAAACAAAGAACAGAATACAAAGAATCAACAATTCCAAGAGGTGGTTCTTTGGAAAGATAAACAAGATTGACAGACTGCTAGCGCAGTTAACCAAAAGAAAGAAAAAGCACCTCCAAATCAACAAAACCAGAGAGGAAAGGGGAAACATCACAATAGACACCAGAAAGATATAGAACATTATAAAGGAATACTTTAAAATCCTATATGCTACTAAATTTGAAAACCTAAAAGAAATGGATGGATATCTAAAGGCATGGGAACCACCAAAACTAAACC
>NW_008342028.1:507472-508403 GCF_000622305.1 Nannospalax galili | reverse complement strand
GGGAACATACCTCAACATAATTAAAGCCATATATAACAAACCCAAGGCCAACACCATTCTAAATGGAGAAAAACTGGAAGCATTCCCATTGAAATCAGGAACCAGGGAAAGCTGTCCACTATTGGCACTTCTCTTTAACATAGTACTTGAAACTCTTACAAGATCAATAAGACAAGAGAAGGAAATTAAAGAGTAATAATTGGAAAAGTAGAGATCATATTATCCCTTTTTTCAGATGATACGATATTTATCTAAGGGACGCCAAAAATTCCACCCGAAAACTACTAGAAATTATTAACACGTTCAGTGTAGTGGCAGGTAACAAAATTAACCTACCAAAGCCTATAGTCTTTCTATATACCGATAACAAGCAATCAGAGAAAGAGCACATGGAAACACTCCCATTCACAAAGCTGCAAAAAAATTAAATATCTCAGAGTAAACCTGACCAAAGACATTAAAGAGCTTTGCAATTAAAATTTTAAATCTTTAAAGAAAGAGATTGAGGAAGACATCAGAAGATGGAAGGACTTCCCATGCTCTTGGATTGGAAGAATTAATATGTGAAAATTACCGTCCTACCAAAAGCCATTTATAGATTCAATGCAATGCCAATCAAAATCCCCATGACATTTTTCACAGAATTGGAAAAAAACATCCTAAGATTCATATGGAAGCACAAAAGACCTTGATAGCCAAAACAACCGTGAACACTAACAGCAATGCTGGGGGGATTACTATACCAGATTTCAAGCTGTATTACAGAGTGATAGGCATAAAAACACCTGGTACTGGCACAAAAATAGACCCATAGACCAATGGAACAAATTTGAAGACCCGAATATGAGCAAATGCAATTTCAGCCACCTGATATTTGACAAAGGGGCCAAGAACATTAACTGGAGGAAAGACAGCATGTTCAGCAAATGGT
>NW_008342028.1:476225-506655 GCF_000622305.1 Nannospalax galili | reverse complement strand
AACCTAAGTGTCCCTCAACTGATGAGTGGATAATGAAAATGTCGTTCATTTATACAATGGAGTTTTTTACTCAGCAGTAAAGAAAGATGAAATCATGAAATTTGCAGGTAAATGGAATTAACTAGAAACTGTTATACTAAGTAAGGTAACACAGACTCAGAAAGAAAATCGACATATGTTCTCCCTCATATGTGGATCCTAGATCCAGACTCTGATAAATAAGTATTCAACCAGACATAACTATAGGAACCAGGATAATGGAAAGGAAACAGGGAGGTAAAAGAAAAGAAATAATCTGAAAGAGAAGATCAGTAGGAAACAAGCCTTCATAAGTGAGATATGGACAAAAATTGGGTTAGTTTAATGGAGCGGGGTGGGAAGGGTATACAAGGAACCTAGGGGATAAAGGGAAAGAAGGAGCTCAAGAGAGGAAGGACCACAGAAGATGGGTATTAGTAAGGGATAATGGGGGGAAATGGGGGCACCTTAGTAGGAAAACCATGATGGAGGGGTGAGACAATGTGAGGGATAAACAATGCCTAGCTAATTTTGAAAGCCGGAGAGAACCATATTACTCCTATAACCTACTGACCAATTATACATAGCAGATCAAGAAATATATGTCTAGGTAAGGTTTATCTGAGAACAACTGATCTCTGCCCAAGATTTGTCTACATGACACACAGTAATTAAGAATACAAGACTGGTGGAACTAACCTTCTTGGGTGTTTAACAGACATACTTTGAGGTCTATAGTAATTTTGGTCAGAGGGACATAAAGGACACTTTTTGCTCCTTGCCCTCCTAGGTAGACTAGTTACAGGGTACTCTGATCATCTCTCAAAATGTCCTATAATGGTGGTGGGTCACCTGTCCTCTTGATCTAGGAGGCTGAGGAGATCCCACCAGATGGACTTGAACCAGTGTCCTGTCTATAAAAAGGAGGGTCAACACAGAGGAATCATTTCCTCCATGCTTCCAAGTGAAGCCAACCATGGTCGAGTAGGACCTTTGACTTCACATAGGTGGAACTGATAAAACAAAGGAGCCAGGGGCTCCTCCCAAGCCCATGTGACTCCTGAGGAACAGATCCTCAAATGACGTTAATTGTAAAAATAAATCGGTTTTATCTTGACCAACTGTATGCCTTAAATACCCAAAAGGAAAGTATAACCAAAGAGTAAATGGGCCAACATAATTTCCTAAGAGTCCATATGTATGGCTAAAGGCTACATAACAAGCAACAATGCCAGACAAGCGATACCTTCTTTTGAGTTGATGGCCAGAGTGGCCAAAGGGATTCCCAGATAGTAACCCAGCATAGGAAAATGAACAGCAGACCCAAATCTTATCCAAAGGAACATTGACAACTGATTACCACTAGATGAAGAACATCTGACCCTCCTAAAACAAAGACCTCTAGATAGGCTGACTAGATTCACCAGAAGGGCAAGTAGTGGGGAATGGCTGGGGGTGCTGGCAACACAGGAGACAATAGCAGGGATATTAGAGTATAAGGGCTCTAGTTGGGGGAGGGAGGCTATGGGAGGGTGCTACCTGGGAAATGAGTATATAAATAAATAAAAAAGAAAAAAAATACAGCACTGGAGAATGGCTGGGGGTGTCGACAACACAGTGGACAGTAACAGGGGTGACAGAGTATATGGGCTCCAGTATGTGGGAGGGGGGAGGCTATGGGAGGGTGCCATTTGGGAAGTGGGTATATAGATGAATAAGACTGTGTGGAATGTTCTGTATGATATACACACAGAAAAATCAACAAATTTAAAAAAACATTTGAGGAAATTTTTTTTAAATTTACTTCATGTTAAATAGTAGAGGTGATAAACATTACTAGGTACTAAGGATCCGAGTATAATCAACTGTAAACCTAAAAATTTACAGCCAATTTTGAAAGAGATGCATCCTACCTCAGGAAACCGTTATTGAATATGTCAATGGTGTTGTAATGAAATGCTTCTTCTAATTATATGGTTATTAAATAAATAATTAAAAATTTAAAAAAATATGTAAAAGCTCATCAATCAAGCAGTGCTAACTGTTCACTGAAATAATAGCAAAGTGACCTTTTGAAAGCTGTCTCCAAGGTTTCCTTCTAGGTTGGTGGTTTGAACAGAATTCTGAGGGCAATGGGAAGCCTTTCAAGGCATGAGCAGGATGGTAAATCAGCACTTCCTTCTGGACTACACTTACCTAAGTAAGAAGACAATGTGTGGACCATCTGGACAATTATTCATGATATGTGCAAGAAGTTCATTTGTGGTTTAATCAGTATATCAGATATATTGATATTTATAACAATCAGAAAGGAAAGCTCATTTTGCATGATCTGCTTCTTGAGTTTCTTGAGAATTAGAGGTGATCAAATGAAGCCACCATCTTTCAAGAGTTAACTTCAAAGGCAACTGTCTAATGTGCAGACCTGTCAACTCTGTTTCTCTCAGTAATAGAAGAGCTCAAGGTAGGGGGATGCTTATTATCAGAAGGGCCTTTAGGAATCTCTAGTCTTTTTGTAAGCATTTGATAGCAACTTGATAGGTGAGTCTGAGCCCAGACAAGATGTAGCAGGGACTTCTTACTCATGGCAGAGGCAAAAGCCTTAGTGTTCTGTTTCCTTCCTAGTCAGTCCTAGCCCAAAAGGGGCATGTGACAGGAAATCTTTCCCTGTTCCCAACCCCCAAAAAAGTTCTGAATGAAGACAGTCCTTCCTTGCTGTTAGTTCTTTATCTTTCTGCGGGTTTGACTCAAGGCTCTACTCTACAAATGTTACATGTGCCATCGTGTTGGCAGAACTCCCTTTCCTGAGAGGAGCAGGAGCTGTTTGTGATTGATATGGATAGAAGGGCCCTTTATTTGAGCCTGTGTCTGCAGTCAGAGATAATAACAAACAACAACAACAACAATAATAATAATAATAATAAATTAATAATAAAATAGAAGTCAGAACCTGTGTGAAAAAGCCTGGGTTTCAATCAGGACTGGGAAGGAAGGAGAAAAGCCAAAATGCTCAGGATTTCCCCAACTCTGTGTTTCTCACTTTTCCTGCTTGTTTTGAATCAGGGAGCCAGTGGGAGCGGTACATGAGAGCTGACTGAGAGCACGCTCAAATTGTAGTGAGTTTTTGCTTTCTCTTCCAGATTTAAGAGACCTTCCACTGACTGGTCTCTATTCTTCATCTCATTTGTACATACACTAACCAATCAGGGCACAGCCGAGCTTGTAGAAACCCAAACATCACCAGTCAAGCCTTCAGTCAGCTCCTGGTTTTTCCCAGGACACTGTTTCCCAGATTTCTGGGAAGACTGAATATTTCCCAGTCAGAGTCCTTGAACCACAGGAGAGGGAAGACTGCTCTTCCTGCTTCAAAATTTTCCCAGGACACTGTTTCCCAGATTTCTGGGAAGACTGAATATTTCCCAGAGTCCTTGAACCACAGGAGAGGGAAGACTGCTCTTCTTGCTTCAAATCTTAACTAGGAACAAGACCCTCCAAGATTCACCCTCAAAACTCACCAGACATAGGCTCTTCCAAGACCTGCCTTCAAGACTCACTGGATGACCCCTCTAAGTCTGGTCTTCCAGATGCACTGCTCCCACTACTCCATTTTTTACTTACTTTCTTCAGATTTATGTTGCAAGGAATGGCTCTTGGGCAGTTTCCTGAAGCCTGACAAGAGCATAAAGTTGTCATGCTTGGAGGCAGCCTCTTGGTTGGCATCTCAAGGCTGCTGAGAGTTCAGAGCTATAACACTTGCAACCTCTCTCAGTTGGCATATCATTGTCACAGATTCAGATCTCTGGGGTTGTCACTCCTGTTTCTGTTTTCTTTTTCAAGATTTTCCTGCCTCAGTTTTTATTTTGACAAAGTAAGTTCCCTTTGCTGCCTGTATACTCCATTCTTGGAAACAGACCAAGATAAGAACCTTAATGGAGAATCAGCTGACTCATTAAGCCAAGATTAGCCATACCCAGACTTGCCCCTAACTATTTGTGGTACCCCAGTGAATAGATCTTATAGTGTTTGGGGCCCTCAGCTTCCTTATCTGAAAACTGAAGAGGATAGGTATTCTCTGGGCTCCTTCTAGCTTTCAAACATCAGTTCAGGTTTGTGATTTTCTGCCTCTGGAGTAGAAGAAATCTTCACCTGCATATCACTCATGCTCTCTACCTGGTAGGGGTTTAAGCACTTTCCTGAAGAAACAAGTTTCAATCATACATTGTCCTGTGGAGGAATAGGCATGATATAGACAAAGATTCCAGCAAATCATAGTTGTATAATGAATATAAGGTTAACATACAGGGCTAGAGGTAACATGTAGTCTAGACAATTAGAAGTTCTACTGCCAATAATAATGCTGGTAAAAGTGACTTCTGGTTTAGTTACTGTTGTTTAGCCAGTTCTCTGAACTGAAATGTTCCATCCTGGAGGAAGGTTTCAGACTCCAGAAATAAACAAAACTTACTAAGCTCAAGAAGTAAACAACTCAGACGTCTCAGGAAGTTCCTATAATTTATAAGATTCTCAAGTACCCTTCCCAATGTTATATGGAGAGTAATGACTCCTGGGGAGAGGAGATGCTTCAGTTATCTGAATTGCCTTCAAGTCATATGTGTAACTCCAGGGGACAGCTTTCATGAGTTCTCACCTATGCTAGGTAGACTTTTCAGTAATGCAAATGCCTTTGAGTTCTCCATGCTCCTGTAGGTAATCCCTCACCCATATACCTGTAAGTAGCACCAATAAACTCATTATTATGCCAAGATGGATTTAAGGGGAATCATTTCTTTGGTCTAGCATCAGTGCTCTAATCGAGGGAAAGACGTTTGTTCACATCTCCTCAGGGGAAGTTACATAACAAACATCTTCTATGGACAGGCTCTGAAATTGATCCTGGGGCTAAAAGATAAAAGAGGAAAAATTCACAAAAATATTTTTAGATACTTGAATGAGACTTTGTAAGATCTGTGTCAACCAAAAAGCTGCACATGCTGATGTGTGTATGTACATGTTTGTTCATACATACATGCATGCTTTTCTTCAGAAAACCTTCCCAGGTTTGCAGACATGCTCACACATTCAGACAGCAATAGCATCAGCATCTGTCACCTTTTCGCACCAAGAGCAATGCAATAGAACACACATCGATGTAAAAAGAAAACGCATCCTTCAATCAGTTCTGGATAAAGGGTGGTTGCCAAATAACTATATTTCTAAAATTGGAAACACAGTGCAACTTCCAAGCACTGAAAGGCTTCATAAATATAGGAATGCAGCTGGCACCAAGGGCTGGTTTTTCTCAGCAAGGGGACCCTTAATGGCAGCTGTCTGTCAGAAAAATGCCTGTGAGACACTAAGCTAATTTAGCTTCCTGAACCCTCTTTGGACCCATAGTTAGGTCCAGCCTTGGGATATAACAGTGGACTAAAAGGCAGAAGGCCATACACAGCTTCTGATACAGAGGGTCTAGAAACTGGAAGTCACCTTTTGTAAAGAATCATTGGAAATCGAGATTCCCCTTCATCTCCATTTTTTGCAGACTAATAATCTGTCATATTTGGCTTAGAGGATTTCATACAACAAGAAAATACTTTTGAGGCATTAATCTATGTGTTTGGTTTTATTAGCTATGATTTCATTTCCCTTTGCTAATTCATGTGGACTGCTCTGTTTCTTTAGCTCAGATAAATGGTAGGATAGAAAGCCAAAATCACTAGCAATGATATATGCTGTTTTCTTTACAAGAATTCATGGAGACCCAGAGGTTTGGGAGAAGTAAAAGGGTGCTAGATAAACAAAAGTAGAGACAGAATGATTGGGAGACGCAGAATGGACAGTGGGTCTTTCATGTACCCTCCACTGCACAAAGTCCTAGGCTACATCAAGAGGGGAGAAATGGAAGACAGGTGTCTTGGAACACTGGAGTAAAGCCTGCCTTCCAGAAGCATCTTAGAGGGGAACCCAAACCCCAGACATGAGTGTTATAGTATGTCTAGGAAGATACCAAAGGTGCCACACAGATGATGTTACTCAAGTGTCTGAGCAAGCAGAGACAACAGACAGGTCCAGTATAAGCCAGGTGTGTTTAGGACCAAACACCAGGTGACCCTATCACATCATGAACGCACCTGATTCCAAGGAGCATGGCTCCCGCCTGAGGCTGAGCAAGATCATATATTTCAATGTGTCTATGATAAGGGCTATGAAAGTTGAGCTAGCTTCTATAGAACAAAAAGATGTGTGGTTTTGTGGTTCTTCGTTTGACACACTTCATTTGTGAGTTGGCGTTTTTACTTCTTGCCTGTGGGATGACTAACATTTCTCAGAAAAGCTGTTGGTCATTACTGTCTGTTTTGAGTCTGCTCAGAGAAATGTCACCCCATCACACCTGAAGAGGAAGCCAGCAAAGGAACTCTAAGAAGTGTCGAAGAGTTACATGAGCTCGACTCTGGTGGATGAGGCCTTGTCTTCACTTCTTGCATTTGTTATCATTTAGGATTGCACATCCTGAGGGTGCAATAAATCCTTGCTATCACCATCCTGAGACAGGAAGCATAGGAACTACCTGGAACTCTATCTACTTCATTTGGGTTATACACACCCCCTCTTCTAATAATGCGCTTGGCAGCCTAGCTTCTTTACCTGCATGTACTATGCACACGGCCTGCACTGAACAAGGAACTTCACACCCCACCTGTATCCAGCTACATTTATACCTTTCTCTGAACAGTGATATACATTTATCTGCCCCTAGTATCCATAAAATTTACACAGTTTCTATTCAAATATATTCCCAGTGCATCTGGGTAGAAAGAATGGAAAGGCTGATCTAGCCTAAACCAGTTTTGAGTACATGCATAAGGTAAAGTGTATCCTCAATGCTAACTTTTAAGCAGAAACTCCTATTTACCATATTATGCCTATTGCATAATTGGGTGTGCATATGATTAAAATTGGATGCATTATGGGAAGGGATATGCACAGTAGAAAGGTAATATTACCTAATTTATCAAACAAAATAGAGAACTGCCTATACTATACTCTTTAGCAGCCGAACCCCTCTTGGATGCCCCCCATAAAAGGAAGCTCCAAACAACAGTTAGGGCCCATGAGTACATTCACTCCGGTGGTCTACCGTCAATCTTGACAACTGTATCTGTCTCTAATCTATACTATCATCTTGCTTTGAATACAGTTACCTTGCCACTTTTGCAAATCTGTTTGAGCCCTTATTTTAAACCTTTGAATAAGAGGCCAAGAACCTGGAAACACTCAGCCTAAACCCTGACCACTGGCAAGAACCCCACTCGATTACTGTTGCTCTCTCCTTGGGTTCAGTATCTCTGCTTCTTATATCAAGGCTGTCCAAGAAGGCTGGGTAAGGCGGGTGCAGTGCCTGGGGACTACTTTCTCTAGAAGACAAGACTTGGAGAAACATCTATATCTGCAGTCTTCTCTCTCCCTTTCCTCTTCCTCCCTTCCCTTTGTTCCCTTCCATTCCTTGGTTTTTCTTCTGTTTACTTCCCTCCCTGTCCCTATTAACAATCTACATTTATTCTTGTTTGTGATCAGTAATGTTTTATATCAGTGTTGGCAATGCAATGATGGGCAATGTGGCCTTTCTGGATTCTATAGTTAGAATGAAGAAGCATAGATAATTGATAGAAATTATGCTCCTATGTCATGAATGTTTACTTATAGATCTAGTCCTAACAATCCCATTGAAAGGCAGTAAATTTGCTGATGGAAGGTGGCGATCAAAATGGGTTTCCTAGAGGAACTATTTACTAAATATATTTTAGCTAAATGTAATGAATTAGAAATAAAAGAGAGGTGTTCAGAGAAGAAGGGCATGGCATTGAAAAAGTGTCTTGTTAATAATCACATAGAACCTACCGCCTATCCTTATGCAGTAGAGACTATAATTATCTGCACTTTAAAGATAGAAACTGAGGCACATGGTGATGAAGAACATTGTGTAAGATGCTCAGGATGGCTTTCCTACTAGATAATTGCCTGTGCCATGGTTTCAGAGGCACTGTTGGGTGAAGAGAGCCCAAATTCTGAGTAGGCACCAAGGCGGCACCTCTGTGGAAAATGAGTACACTTTTATCCTGATTACTGAAAAACGCATTCTCTTTAGGTTCTGCACCAAAACGCAGTCAGCTGCTTTTTAAAAATTTCCCAGTGCTCCAGGCAATTTTTTTTATTACCTTGAGGGAATAAAGATTTATATCAATCATTTGTAAAGCTAGGATTTTTACACGAGAATTAAAGGGATAAATGGTTACCAAGCTTCTACACAAATTATCCTTTATTTTGAGTTAATGGATTCCACATAAGACTAGCCCTTGTACCACAGACACATCATGTTCTTCTCATAAGTTAATAAAAGAATAAAAGTGTATATTTAGGAGAATAACCAATTCAAAAATAATTTGTTTACAATGTGGTAGTTAATTAAACCTATAAAATTCCTACCTCATTTTATTTCATTGATATTCATATGGTTTGATTTGCAAAGTTTGATCAGATTAAGACTGCTTAAGATTAAACCTAACAAAAAAATCCTACAAATAGTAGCTTGCTAACTTCTGAAGGTCGTTATAAGATGCCTCTCTAGAATATTACAGTTCAGATACTTGTAAGGAAGAAGATCATCTCAAGCAAAATCCACATGGAGCCAAGACAAAGCATAGCCGCCCTACTCCTCTCAACCATTTACAATAGAGAATTCAGTTTTAATGATCTTGAGTGTTATCTTGATGTTGTAGAATAAGCTGACAATTATAGATAACAGATGCCCTTCAATATGACATGCGTTTATTCTTACAGTTATCATTTGCCCAGCATTGCTGAGTGTGCAATCTATATCAGTCCCCAAGTGTGCTAGACCTGACTTTGCTAGAGTAATAGGTACATAACACACCAGCTGTAAAGTGGCAAGCAGTGGCAGCGTTTTTTAGGATGGGCCTAGAAAGAAAAGCAAAGGTAGCAAAACATTGCAAGTAAAGAAAATGTGTCAAGCCATGGAGCTGTAGCAGAGAGGTAACAGATAAAAAGATACTCAGAAACTGCAGTAACAGCCAGCTTCGAAAATGCCCCGTCAATTATCATCTTTGATATCCATGCCCTTGTGAAATGTTGTGGGGCTGCAATATTTTATTTCAGCAATACCTGAACAAAAACAGACTGATTGCTAGCATCCATTAATACCAAGAGTGGGACCTTGTCTGTTCTGAGAATTTATTCCTTCATATTTCTTCTAGAACTCTACTCCACAACAAAGCCCTTGCTGTCTATCTATTGGAACAATACATCCAGCCTGATATGGAGAAGGAATCAAGAAACTTATCAAAGAATGATTTGCCTTTTCTGACCCCTTCTGACCCTGAAACACATACAGGACTACAAACAAATGTTATAAATCTATTCCCCCTTTTGTTAACAACATAAATGAGATAATTCATTGTTTCCAATGAATATTTACTGTATAATATATATATATATACTTGTGTGTATGAATATTCACTGGAATATTCATTGGGCTATTCATACACACATATATACATATATACATTATTCTATATACATTATTTTGAGTCAAGAGCAAAGAAGGATCATAAGTAATTGAAGTTACATGTTTAGGTTACAAAATTAAATCATGGCCTAGTAAGCTTGTTTACATTATAAACAAGATGAGATAGTATTCTATGTTCTCAAAACTTAAGATTATCTTTTGTTACAAGGTTAGATAACATTCCATTTGAAACATAAGGCATTCCCAGAACTTACTCCCATAGTTCCCCTTGCTTGTTTTATAAAAGAAGTATGTCCTATTTATAACAGAAGGCATTACCAGAAACGTTATTCCCACACAATGTTCTTCAACAGGAAGGCAAGATTGGTCAGTGGAAGCCGAAGAGCACTGTAGAGGTAATGATGTGTGATTGACAAGCCTCATGTTTTTGGATTGCTCCCTGTATGGCAAGTTAGTAGACATCTGGTGAGGAATCTGTGGAGAGGCCCATGAGGAGGAATTAAGACATCTCACTAACACCTACCAACACTGTCTCAGCCATGAGAGAAGACCACCAGGGATGAGGTAGATTGTCCAGTCACACTTAAAGCTTAAAATATTGCTGCCCAAGCTCACCTCTGACAGCAAACACTGAAAGAATTCCTAAGCCATGATACTCCCGAATTCGGGGCATACATAAAACATGAAGTACTCCATTTTTACTATTGTTTTAAGTCACTAAATTTCACAGCCATGAAAAGTGAGTACAAGGTGCTCTAGTTTTTCTCAGCCCCATCAGCAGTTGTGCTCTTCCTCTCTCTATCAGAACCCACAAGTTTTAATAGCAGACTTACTGTTAGTTTTCCTCTTGACTGTCCCAGAATAAGCATTACTTTTTATGCCTATAAGCGTACTTTTGTATGAGATTAGTATTTGAAACAGAGGACTCAATAGATTGTCATGACAAGTGTTGAAGACCACTAAGTAATCTCTTAGGGATTTCTTTAATCTCTTAGATTAAACCTAAGATAGAGGAAGAGAGGATTCTTAATTTCCCACCTACCTCTATGTAGCAGTTTCTAATACATAGGTAATCAATAAGGATATGTTTATCATATGAATTAGTAACTGAGTAGATAATTCTTGTTGACTGCCACCATACGACCCTTACTATTAAAACATTCTAGTGACATCTGTTCACTGAGAAGACCATCGTCTAGTAATAATTTTGTAAAGGTCTGATCTAAGACATCAATTATAAACCACAAAGAAAGCTGAAGGTAGAAATGGGATCCCTTGTAGAAGCCTCTCCCTGGCCTTTGGATCTCATATTCACAACTGTCAGTTTGTACTCAGAGTGAAAAATAGGAATGAATTCTGTCACGTGCTGACTACACTCAATTGTGGTTCAATTATAATTTATAGATCACTTTGGTTGTCATGGACCATTATCATAACCGAATGCCTTGGCCTTATTATGGCACCTGCATTCATCCATCTTGCCAAAATGGATAGTCAGACACTAAGTGCCTGTTGAGAAAGCCATTCCCAAGCTGTGCAAGTTAGTGCTGGTCTCTGATTATTCCCAGATGGTGTCTCTGGACTGAAATTATAATTTGTGTTCTCCATTAAGGGGAATAATTACAGGACATCCTTATATATAATTTGCATATTTTTAAAACCTTGATTTCTTTCAATATCTTTCTCACATTACTATAAAACTCAGATTTTTTTCTCTTTCACTTTATTACAATAGTTATTCTCCCTTCAAAAATGTGGTTATATGAGTTTTTTGCCTTTCTTTAAAAATATTTTTTGTTCTTTTTTGAGACAAGGTCTCCCTGTAGTCCCAGTTGGCCTGGAACTCACTATGTAGACCAGGCTGGCCTCGAACTCACAGAGATACACCTGCCTCTGCCTCCTGAGTGCTCAGATTAAAGGTGTGCACCACCATGCCTGGCACCTTTCTTTACAAATTTATAAGAGGCTTGGGAAATGGCTAATTCAATCAAATGCTTGCTGTGCAAGCATCGGAGTTCTGATCCCAAGTACCTATGTAAAAAGCCAAGCATGGTGGTATGCATCTATAACCTCATCTAACACAGATCCCTGGAGCTCCCTGGCTAGCCAGTTTAGCTAAATGGTATGCTCCAGGTTCAGTAGAAAACTCTATTTCAAAAACTAAGGAGGAGAGAGAATGAAATCTGATACCTACGTCTGGCTTCCACTTGCATGCATATATGAAGAAACACATGAAAAAATGTACAAAAAAATATGCAAAATCAAACATGAGCTATATACATTATGTAATAGTATACATAAATATTATACTTACTTTTAAGATACCAGTTCTGGTTTTGGAGAGGAAAAAAATTCATTTAAGAAGTAAGGATCTGTAAGAATTTTTCTCTCTGTAAATGTTAACAGATGATTTAAATTTTATGTTTGCAAATCCATGATTCGTACAAAGTAGCATTGCCACTTGAAAAGCATTATATAACTGGGATGGTGTTGCATACCTATAGTTCCAGGTATTTTGGCTGAGGCAGGAGGATAGCTTGAACACAAGAGTTCAAGGCCAGTTTGCGTGCTATATTCAAGTTACATTTCAACAACAGTAAGATCTGGCCTGTTGGCAGTTAAAAAATACATTCTGGAGTTTAGTCCCTTTATATACATCCTTTTTAGAACTGAAAATCATTTGCATTATTTTTTATAATGACATATAACAAATTTTAATTGTATTCAGAGCCCCTGCCCCAACTCCACTCTTGCCTTACTCTCTTCCACAACTACATGCCCTCTATTGTTTCTTAAAGGCCTGTTGAGTCTGGATTGTATTCCCTAAATGTTGTTGGGTGTAGATCCATCCCTTGGAGCTGGGTCAACCTACTCAGGATCACACCCTTAAAGAAAACTGACTCTCTCTCACTCTCTCTGAGCACGTACCAGTTGCCAACAGTTACTCAGCTAGGGTGGGGGCTTCTTGCCAACCTTTGATATTTGTGCTGGGATTTTGTCTGGCTTGGATTTGTACAAGTCTTCTGTATGCTGTCATATTTACAACTTATTGCTTCCAGACAACATGGTTTCCTTGTATTCATCTACCACTTCTGGCTCTTATAATCTTTCTGGCTCCTCTTCCACAATGGTTATAGAAAAATCAGAGACCAACAGCCGAAGTCAGGTGAGGAGAGGAAGTTTAATAATTTGATGCTAGCAGGACTGACCCCACGAATAAAAAGAGTCAGACCCCTTGTTCAAGTTTTGGGAGCTTTTATGTGTGGAGGAATGTAAACAAAAGGCAAAACAGCACATAAGTGACAGTTAAGTAAAAGGTACATGTAATAATTAAGCAAGGTAACATATGGCCACAAAAGTTACAGGAATGCAAAAACTTTAGAAAACAAAGTTCCATCCTGTGCAACCTCAGGGAGCAGGATGGGGAGACTCCTGCTCACCTCCACATACGCATACCTGTCTCTTAAGAGTTTCCCTGTTGCAAAGTTCTTAATTACCATCACATTGCAAAAGCTTTCCACCTGTGCAATAATCCTTGGCAGGAGAGAGTGAGATATAGATGTCCCATTTAGGTCTGAACACTGTGTAGTCTTTTATTTTCTGCACATTAATGTCAACCAGTTGTGGGTTTCTGTGCTAATTCCTGTTTTCTACAAGAAGTCCCTGGTAAGACTTGATGGTTACACTAATCTATGAGTATAACAATAAGTCATATGAGTCAGTTTAATACTATGTCTATTTAGCAGAAAAATAGCAATAGGTTCTTCCCTATGGCCTATGACCTGTCTAGCCCCAGGTTGTTGGCACTGATCATAGTGCCAGGTATGGGCTCCATCTTGTGAAATGGGCCTTAAATCCAATGAGAAAGAAAATGGTCAGTGACTCCAATAATATTTGTCCTACTAGTATGACCAGCAGGACATATATTACTAGGCCTTTTGTTATTATAGCTTGCAGGGGTCATAACTAGGTTAGGTTGATGTTTACTTGTCTCTTCCAGTAGCGTACATAGCACCTTCCAGCACAATGAAAGCTAGTTGGTGGAGATGAAGCTTCGAGGTCAGCACCAGCTTAATCTATCTATGTTATACAACGCATGTATGTAGTGTCTTCACCAATACAGTCTTACCATCTAGTCGTCATGAGTAACCAAGACCAGTGGCAATAAGCAGCAATGGTTGAGGGTCTATGAGATACCCTGGTCAACAATTCCAAAGCAGAGAGTTCATTCCTGGAATTGGACTTTTTGTTTGTTAGATTGTGGTGCCTAGTATGGGCATATTCCTCAATAATTAGAAGGTAACTCTATTTAGACTCTTCAGTGAATCATAAGATTACACTTTAAAAACCTATATTCCACTCAACTAAAACACTGGAAAGAAATTGATGGATTTCTAGATATGTATGACCTAACAAAATGAAACCAACATGAAGTAAACTATTTAAAAAGACCCATAGCAACCAATGAGATAGAAGCAGTAATTCAAAATCTCCCAACTGATAAAAGCCTAGAATCAGCTGGATACAGCACAGAATTCTACCACACCTTCAAATAAGAATGAATACTAATACTCCTTGAATTATTGTATAAAATAGAAAAGGATTGAACACTTCCAACTCACTTTTATGAAGACAGTATAACCCTAATAAAAAACCAGAAAGAGATCCAACCAAAATTAAATAAATAAAGAGAAGATTATAGACCAAAGTCTCTGATGATCATAGATGAAGAAATTCTCAATAAAACACTTGCGAATTTAAAGCAAGGGCAAGAACATGATCCAGTGGGTTCCATCACAGAGATTCAGGTATGGTTCCACACGTAGAAATCAATAAATGTAATCCACAATGTAAACATATTCAAGAACAGAAGCCATGTGTTCATTTCATTAGATGCAGAAAAGGACTTTGACAAAATCCAACATACCTTCATGATAAAAGGCTTGGCAAATCTAGGGATAAAGAGACAAACCTCAACATAATACACACAATATACAACATGTCCACAGCCAAAAATACTAAGGGAGAAAAAGTCAAAGCATCTATACTAAAATCAGGAACAAGACAAGGATGACTATTCTTTCCATTCCTTTTCAATATAGTGCTTAAAGTTTAGCTAGAGCATTAAAATGACAGAAGGAGGGCTAGAGAGAGGGCTCAGCAGTTAAGAACACTGCCTGCTCTTGCAAAAGGCCCAGGTTTGAACCTCAGTACCCACATAGCAGCTAACAACTGTTCATAATTCCAATTGCAGGGGATCCAATGTCCTCTTATAGTCTCTGCAGGCACTGCATGACAGGTGCACTTACATACTTGCAGGCAGTACATTCATACACATAAAATAAAAATAACTAAATTTTAAAAATTAAAAAAAAAACCAAGAGAAGATCAGGGGGATTAACTTGGAAAGGAAGAAGCCAAAGTATCCACATCTGTAATTGATATGATTCTATATGTAAAAGATCCTAAAGACTCCCCAAGAAGATTCCTAGAGCTGAGAAATACATTCAGCAAATAATACGATACAAAATAACACATGAAAGTCAGTGGCCTTCCTGTATCCCAACACTAAAACTACTGAGAAAGAAACCAGGGAAATAATCCAATTCATGGGAGCCTTCCCTATAAATATCTTGGAATACAACCAACTAAGGAAGTGAAAGAATTGTATAATGAAACTTCGAGAACTTAGAAGAATACACTGAAGAACATATCAGGAGGTAGAAACCCCTCTCATTGTCATAGATTGGTAGGATAAATATTGTGGAAATGACCATCTATAGTAGTTTGAATGAAACTGTCCCCCATAGGATCCAAGTATTTGGACATTTTGTTCCTAGTGGTGGCGCTATTTTGGGAGGTCTTAGAAGGTGTGGCTATCCTGGAGGAAGCATGTCCCTCGGGGAGGGCTTAGAGAGCTCTTGAGCTTTGCCAGATCTCCAGTTGCTCTCTTGTTTCCTGTGCCTGCTGGAAGATGTAGAACTTAGCTTCCTCTCCTCTTCCAGCCACCTCTGCAGCCATGCCTCCCTGACATGATGGACTATAATTCCCCTAGAACCATAAAGCTCAAATAAACCCTTCCTTCTATAATTACTTTGGTCTGTTTCTATCACAGCAACAGAAAAGTGACTAATACACCATCTTATGAAAAGCAATCTACAGATTCCTTACAATGCCCATTTAAATTCCCACACAATTCTTCACGGAAATTGAACAAATGATATCAAACTTCACATGAACATACACACACACACACACATACACACTCATATACACACATGCACGCACGTGAAAAAGACAGCCAAAATAATCCTGAACAATAGAAGAGCTGGAGACATCACTGTCCCTGATTTTAAATTATACTACAAAGCTAGAGAAATGAAAACAGCATGGTACTGGCAGAAAAAATAGATACATTGTTTAATGGAATTAGAACTGAAGGCCTAGGCTTAAGTCCTTGCACTTACTGCTCTGATTTTGACAAAAAGACCAAAAACACACATTGGAGAAAAGGGAACATGTTCAAAAACTGGTGCTGGTCAAACTGAATAGCTACATGTAAAAGAATGAAACTTTATCTCCATCTCTCACCCTGAAGAAAACTCAACTCCAAATAGATCAAGGACCTCAACATAGGACCCCACAGCATATACCATGAATGATAGAGGAGAATGCAGTAAATACACACGAACTTATAGGCACAGGAAATGACTTTCTGAACAGGATCCCAATAGTGCAAGCATTAAAAACAATCAACAAATGGGGCCACATGAAAATAAACAGCTTCTATACAACAAAAGACACCATCATTCAAGTGAAGAGGCAGTCTATAGAATGGGAAAAATACTCTTTACATCTATCTGGCAGAGAGTTAGTACCTAGAATATGCAGAGGATTCAAAACACTAAATATCAAAAAACAAACAAAAAGAAACTCAATTAGAAATTGTGGCAATGAATGAAATTAAGTTCCCGACGAAATGCAAATGGATGAAATATATATTTTCTTAATCTTCAACATGTTTAGCCCTCAGGGAAATGCAAATTAAAACTACTCTGAGATGTCATCTTACAACAGTCAGGATGACTAAGATCAAAAACCAAACAAAAACAAAAACAATAAGACAAAAGAAATAAAAAAGAAACAATGACAAATGATGATGAGAATGGGGAAAAGGGAACAAAACAACTATTCACTGCTAGTGAGAGTGAAAACTGGTGAAACCACTCTGGTAACCAGTGTGAACATTCTTCAAAAAACTATAATAGAACTACCATATTATCCAGCCTTACTACTCTTGGGCATATACCTAAAGGTCTATCCTAATATGGAGATAACTGTTCATCTACATTCATTGCTTCTCTATTTACAACAGCCAGAAAATGGAAACAATCTATACGTTCATTTATTGAGGCAGAGTCTCTCACTGAAATGGTGCTTATCCATTCAGGCTAGTCCAGCTAGATCGACTGTCCCAGGAACCCGACTTTGCTTCCCCAGTGTTGGGATTACTGCCTGACTTTTAGGTAACTTCAGAGGATCTGAATTCTAGTTCTCATGATTCCACAGTAAGTCTTATTGGATGAGCTATCTCCCAATCCAGAAGTTTGATTTCATTTAACAAGGAGCTCAGCACTGTGGTACTTCAGAGAATCAGGGAATCTTCCCCTCATGACCCCTGTTCCTCCATTCTTTTCCCATTACATGAACACATTTAAACTGGCATGTACTCATGTCAACCTCACGTGTTGGATTTACTGTCTATCTCTGTTTCTAACTCAGAATCATAAATGCGAAAACTCCAGTTCCCATGAATAGAACCTTACCGAGCCTCCCAGCCAATCTTTATGAGCCATTTTTTTTTCCCAAAAGATTGACCAGGGCATCAGCCTTCACCTAATGTGGTCAGAGGCCAACTTACACATGCTGTTCCTTGGATGAAATGTCCAGTGTTGGTTTGATCATCTGTGACAGTGGTATGGATCATGTAATATAAAAATGGCCTCTTTAGCCAGAGGAGCTGAGGCTGGCAAAGTGATAGCAGCAGGGAAGAGAACTGAAGCGTAAGCTCCATTTGCATTTGTTAAGCTTGAAAAGCTGTTTGCATGGACGCCTGTTGATTTTCTGCACAGGAAATAGACAGACAGTCACCACTCTAGACGATCTTTAAACTTAAGATCCTCTCAATTGGTAGTCTCAGGAGATCATCCAGAAAAAGAACTGGGACCATTCTTACAACCACCAACTTATTAAGTTGCTTGAAAGAGGCAGAAGCATGTTTCAAAGCGTAAGTTAAAAAAACAAAAAAAAAGAGTTCGTTGTCCCTGGAAACCATTATTGGGCAGAATGGTGTTAGAGTTGACCTCAGAAATGCTTATTGGGTTGAAGTACTCCCTGCCATCCAGGACTCCCTGCTTCCATGTCTGGATGCTCCACTGAAGCATACTGGTGGCGTTGCTCACAAGCCAGGTCACCCCCATGAAGCATTTGGTTTTAGTACATCTTTCAAACTCACAATCAGAGAAAACTCCTGGGGGAAGACTGATTGTCTCATCCTGGTCACATATTGTATCAGAGTTTCCAGGAAAATAGAGCTGGTACTTTATACAGATATGTATTTTTATTAAGGATTTCCAGACTAGTCATCTGGGAACTCAAGCAGGAATTAATACCACAGTATTGAGGCAGGATTTGTTTTCTGAAAAAATCTTAGTCTTTGCATGGAAAGCCTTCAACTAATTGGATGATTGAGGGTAATATTTACATTGAATCAACTGATTTTAAATATCAACCATATCTACTAAAATCTTCATAGCAATATCTAGATTAGCATTTGATTAAATACCTGGTGACCAGCCTATCCAAACTGACTCATAACTTGTGTCCAGCCATCTTCCATTTAAGGAGGCCACAAGGAATTGGATCCCATTTACAACAAGTAGGACTATTTTCCCTCCATATGGCCACAGGCAGAAACTCTGTTAAGAGAACTGAGATCAGAAGAGAGAAATCTATCAGCTACCTCTATGTCTTATGCAAAGTGCTGTGACTGAAATGTGTGCTCAGAAGTTCATGCATTGCAAACTTAATCCAAAAATTCATGTATCAATGGAATTTAGGCAAAGGGAAGTTGAAAGTAGTTAGGACTAAATGAGGTCATGAGGTGGGGCATCTGCATAGTGACATTAGTGACTTCATAAGAAGAAAGACTTGAACTAGCCCACTTGCTCTGTCTTGGCCTGTGGTGTCCTTTTTCTTGTGATGATGCAGCAAGAAGGCCCTCAGCAGGTGCTGGTTAAAAAAAAACAAAAAACAAAAAAACTCTACCCAGGAGAACACATGCTTCATTCAGTTTGTAATGGCAATATAATTTCAACTTATGTTTTTCTTTTATCTTGGATTTGAATACTTCACCTCTCATTGTCTCAAAAGACTAATGAAATATAAAGGAGAAATAAATAACAAAAATAAATTTATAATGTAAGGTGTATATTGTTATAGATAACACATATGACCAATGAAAATTATACAGTCTCAATTCCTAAATAATGTTTGTGATTAATGTTTCCTTTCCTTCACTGACTTATATATTGTTAATTCATTCAAAGAACATCTTTCATGTGCAACTGAATGATAGATTATTCTAAGCCTAAATATATAGAGTTGGTAAACCATGTGGACAAGATTCTGCTTTCACTGAGTTTGTTTTGAGTGACTCGAGAGGAGGGAGGCAAAGATACGAACAGACACATACATGCAGAGATAGTTATGATGTTGATAAGTCTGATTAGTGGGGTTGTGCTGATAGGCTCACGTCCCTGGAAGTGAGGTTTGAGACATGATTTATAAAGCAAGGAAGATCTTCCCACGTAAAAATATGGGATTCTATTGTTAACTTCATATCTCTATTTCTGAAAGTGAATATACATGTATGTAAGTCTCTGCTGCTCGGTTTTGGTTCCTGATAGCTTTTACTTGTTGTGCGGACTCCCAGTTTTCCAAGTAATGTTTGAATTTCACTCCCATTGCTGCTAGCTCTTACTGGGTTCAGCTCATCCTCCTAAAGGAAACAGTATGTTTGCCCCAGCTCACCTGTTCTTGTCGGTACTGGCCATCGCTACATCAGCCGCTGTTATCAAGCATGCTTCCATTGGCCCAGTTCTGCCATGACAGCTTTGGAGTGAATCTGATGTTTAGAGTAGACTGCTATTCAGTGGGACTTTGGGTGAGCTGATTTAGGTGGAAAGTACTCATAAGTCTCAGTACCTTGACCGAAATGTCTGGAATTAAACACTGTTTACCAAATGCCATATCAGAAATGAGTACGAGTGTAGGAGTCCACAAAGTATCACGATCTACACAACATTCTTGACCTCCCTGGTGATCTTTGAGCCTTCATTATATATTTATATCTTGGCACTTCTCTTAACCATTAATTCTATACATTTACTTCATCCAATTTGAAACTGAAATCTATAGAGTTTAAATGAATTTTCCAGAACAGAGTTCTAAATCCCCACCACTCTGTGTCCTGGTGCACCCACCCATCACAAACCACATTTGCATTGCCCAAAGGCAGCAGTTCTCAATAGAGAAGGGATTTTGATCCCTAGAAAACATTTTTAGTAATATCTGCAAGCAATTTCAGTTGTCATGACATGAGTGTGAAACAAGCAGACTTTAGTAGGCCAAGGTCAGGGCTGTAACATAATATTCTATAATGCCTGAGATGGCTCCTCACAGCAAACAGTTCTCCAGCTGAAATCAATAGCAATGCCAGTAATGCTGATTCTCAAGCCTACCCTAGAGAATGCTAGACAATGATGACCAAGAGGTCTCATGATGATATTAAACCTCTCCTTTTCTTCCCCTCCCCCCCACAAGTTATTAGCAGTTTTAAGAAATGACAAAATTTGCATGCTAGGCAGAGAAAGAATCTGAGTTTTAACTTGACTCAGCAAAAGAAGCTGCCATTTGACGGTGTTATCACAATGCATCACTCTGCAGTCATCCATCATCTTATTTATTGCACATATGGTATGAGGCAATACCGCCCATTAATATTTCACATGGCTGCATTATACATTAATAAAAACACATGGCCTTTAAAAGTCATACTATCTCCACCAGGACTTGTATATGATACTACATCATTTTTCTTGAAACTGGAATATGTCTTAGAGAATGATTTCAATTTGTTTTCCAGATATATTGACACAAATCACTATTTTTACTAACTCTGATCACCAGACCATTGCTGGCCAGCAATAAATGTTTCCCAACCTGAAAACTTTTTTTCACCACAGACCTTTTATTTTTAAAAGCCATGAAGTGCAACAATGACCCTTGACAACTAGTGAAGCCTGTAGCATTATAGGGTGAAGTTCTGAATTTTACTGTTCTATACCAATAAAGCAAATAATTGAATAAAGAAAATATAAGATAAATATGGTCTTAGCTTAGTGTTTTCCCAAGCAGCATGTGAAGTGAAGGTTTTTGGGTAGCTCACCTGAGAATGTGATTTCAGAGAGATGAGGATGGAATCAGGGGACGGAGTGGAAAGAAGGGAAAGAAGGGAGTCGGTGGCCTAGAGGATGATTGGCTCCTTCATGCTATGACTCTTTGGGAAACCCTATGACATGCATCTCCGAACCTAGGTTAAAAAAAGGAAAGCATTTGACTTTTATTCCCTCAGGCCCTTGTTAGTCAAGGTTGCTATGCAGAGTGTTTGCTTTACTAAATTTAATTTGTATGTGTTAGTGGTCCCAGAGATGCACAAGGATAGGAATCAATGGGAATCTAAATCAAGATGTAAGGATGAACTTATAGGAAACTTCTGAATGCTTATGCAGAACTTTTCTCCTGTATCACCTGTAGAGGCAGCTGCAATGAAAGGCAAGGCCTATAGTTCTTGAAAAGGTGAAAGAGGGCACATTTAAATTAAGTTTAGTTATGTTGCCCTTATATAGAGAGTGAATGAGTGACTATGTACATATCTGAAGCATGTCCTATAACTTTACATATAATTATATACTTATTAACATGCATTCCTTTGAGCATAGGTGCATAAATACACATATACATATGGACACATACATGAATGCATATAATTTGTAAGTATATAATCATAATTTTCTCCTTTATTTACTTAGGCTTACTTGTAACCTGGCCACTACTGTTAAATCCTGCTTATATAGTTTACTGGTCTTAGTGAGCCTCTGCAAGTTACTTTTACATTTCTGTGCTCTAACTTCTTTACCAGCAAAATGGAAACAATCATAGCATCAACATTATAAAAGTATCATGGAAACAAACAGGTTAAACACAAAAAAACACTGTGATTAGAGCCTGATAAATAGAAAGTCTAGTAGCTTAATTAGAAAAGGGAATAAATGCTAGCTGTTGATGTTTTTTTAAATATGCATTATAAAATTGGGGGAGTTGAAGGGGAAAGGAGAGGTCATTAATAGTCACCAGTGTATTTTTAAGCTGAGTAAATACTTGTTTCCTTCCCAGTGTTGTTTTAAAATATTTTACTTCACGTATGTTTTCATTTGAAATAAGCAGGTAAATTATTTTAGAGAACATTTAGCATTTAATTTGAGAATTGATTAGTCAAAACTAGAAACTATGAAATGAACCTGAACCATTAAATTAAAAATCCAAGAAATGTTAGGAGCAGAACTTAAGTGACTGTGGACGAGTGGAATGGGATACACTTGCAACTATGAGGACAGCCCATTGTCTGTGGAGGAAAAGAACCCCATGTAAGTCAAATGAAAACCTTTCTCTGTACACCAACAACATGCTAGGGATTTGTGCTAGGGACAGATATAAAGATCTATGCTAAGGACAGGTAGAGAGTTAGTGAGATGACTAAGTGGGCAACAGTGATTGCTGCAAAGCCTAAAGACCTGAATTCAATCCCTAGGGACACACGTGGTAGAAAGACAGAACCAACTTACACAAGTTGTCCTCTGGCCTACACAGACACATATGCACACATATAGACACACACACAAACACATAGATGACAGATAGATGATAGATAGATAGATAGATAGATAGATGATAGATAGATAGATAGATAGATAGATAGATAGATACAGATGGATAGATATATAGATGATAGATAGATAGATGATAGATAGATAGATAGTGATGATTGATAGATAGATTATGATGATAGATAGATGATGATGATAGATAGATAGATAGATAAATAGATAGATAGATAGATAGTAGATAGATAGATAGATGTGATAGATAGATAGATAGATAGATAGATAGATAGATAGATAGATAAGTTAAATAAACAAAATGTAATAAGGAAAATAAAGTCAAATGGAAAATCTCTAATTTCAGGAACTCAAACCTTGGCAACTCAGTAAACTAAGTATATGAAACAAATGTCTGAGTCTATTTTATATTGCAAACAAGTCAATAGTTTTGTCCAAGTGCTCTCCATGATAATTGACTCAAACAGATTACTTAGCATAAAGAATATAATTAAAAGATGATTTTTAAAGGTAATACTGTTTGGAAAACTCTATTTCCTTATGGTCATCCAACACCTCAGGTTCTTACAATCTTTCTGCCCCCTCTTCTGCAGGGAAAATCTGAGCCTTGAGAGGCAGAACTTTGATACAGGTGTCATAATAAGGTCTCTGTTCATTGGCTAGTTGTGAGTTGCTGTGTTAATCACCTTCTGCTACATAGGGAAGCTTCTCTGGTGGGAGCTGTGAGATGCATTAATCTATGGGTATAACAATCTGAATGCAGAGTCAGTTTAATAGTACAACTGTTTAGCAGAAAACTAGTATTAGGCTCTCCCCAGTGCCCTGTGACCTGTCTAGCCTCAGGTTTCTAGGCCTGATACCATTGTCAGGTATAGACCCCATCCCATGAAGTGGACCTTAAATTCAATTAGAAAGTAGTTATTACTCCCATAATATTCATGCCACTATTGCATCAGTGGGCGTATCTTGTCAGGTCAGTTATAGTAGTTCACAGGATTCACAAGTGGGTGAAGTTGATGAATATTTTTTTCTCCTGGTAGCATGAAGAGCACATTTTGGCATTATAAACACTAGCCAGTAAAGAGGAGGTTCTGATTTTTTCTTGTTTGTTCTATAAATCATATATGTAGTAACTTCAGCAATAGGTTCTTACCTTAAAGTTCTCATTGGTAACAAAAATCAGGGGTAATGGCCAGTATTGTTCAAGGGTTTATGAGACCCCTCGTCAAAAACTTCAAGAGAAGGAGTCCATTCCTGGCATTGGGGTTTTATTTTGCTAGCCTAGGGTGTCTAATAGGAGCAATAGCGCCCTGTTTATGAGGCAACCCCTTTAAATCTCTTTTTATAATGTATATACATACTTTAAGAAGCTTCTATAGTGATAGGTTTCCACTCTATAGTGGCAGGCCTTTTACTAAAGGCCTTCGGTGTTGGTTGTCCCTCCCCAGATTCCCTTCTCAGCCCTCCCCTCCCATTTCCCATCCCATTTAACCCTACCTACTTGATTATTGCCTTTCCCCTTCATATCATTGCATTCTATGAGAGTTTAGAATTACAAAATTCAGATGAATCTGGAACTATAAGTATTTTAGTAAATATAGTCCCATAGGAACACAAGGAGAATCCCCAGGATGGAATAATTGGTGCGTCAATTATCTGTTGCTATAGTAAGCCACTCTCAGAAACAATTATTTCACTCTCAAAGTGCCTAGTCAACCTAGGTTCAGCTGAGTGACTCTTTTGTTCAATGTGCTATTGGCTCCAGCTGCAGGGAAAAAAGAGGATAAACTGAGCTAGAGCTTAGGAGATAAATTATTCACATGGCTGGGAACCGATTCTGTTTATTATCTGTAAAAGAGCTGGTAATGTTGTCCCTGACACCTCCATCTGGCCTTTCCACATGTCTTGGACTCATCCTAGAAAAACAGACTGATTTTGAATGTAACTAATATAATAGTAAACATCCTAAACAGAAACCTACAATTGCCAGTTCTCTTAAAGCCCTGGTTCCAACTATCCAATACGGTCACTTCTGTTACAATCACTTGATCAAATTGGCCACAGGTCCAGCTTAAAGTTAAGGGAAGAATAAATAGGCTCTTCCTTTATATGTAAGCACTGACAAGGAGGAGAGCAAGGCACTGGGGTGGCTGAAGACTAAGTGTTTTGAGAGTACAGTTGAAATTATGATGATTGCCTTGGTCCAAACTCATTGGCACTGATGGCTCTGTAATTACAATTTGAAATGAGGAATGCAGTGTACTTTGCCATGCATACTTTAGTGCAGTAAGACAGTGTGCTAACTCCTTTCATAATACCCAATTAGGGGCTGGAAAGATGACTCAGGGGTTAAGAGCACTTGCTGCTCTTGCAGAGGACCTGGGTTGGCGTCCCAGGACCTACAGTGCAATTCATAATGGTCTGCAACTCCAGTTCAAGGGAAAATGATGCTGTCTTTTGTCCTCCCTGAGCAATGGATCCATGCACAGAGCACACACGTATGTGTAGGCAAAATACACACATGACATAAAAATGATTCATTTTTAATAGAACAATTTCTGATTAAAGTTCTTATGCTTTTCTCTTGCGATGTTTTGATGTCTTTGTTCACTTACTGTATAAGCTATAAAGATTACCAAAGACAATGTTTCAGGACCAATAGGGCAGTTCCTAGGGCTGGACTTGGTGATACTATATGTGAGATAACCTTGTTAATTAAATACCTTGTGATTTTATGATCTAATGCAGACATGTCTGTTTCTCAGTTTGTTGTTAGGTTAAAAAAGACTATTTAGATGCAAAGTCCAGGCCAAGGTCTTCTTTTAAAGAGAAAGAGTAATATCCTACCCTGGTCTGTGACGATGAAGTTGGACAGGAGGAGTACCTAGACGAGAATGAGAAAGCAGACGGTAAATGAGCAGCTGACATTCCCATTCTGTATTCCAGGCAATTTGCAGACCTCTTGCAAGGACATCCTTTCTATTTTAAAGTAAAATCTCTGCCGTTCATTGAAGCTTAGCAAGTTTTCAAAGGATAATTAAGGTAATAAGTAGCCATATAATTGTAACCCCAGTCTACCCAGCAGTCAGACGTCTGTCCACCTTTTCCCATGAGTTGGAAACTTGAATTAAAGTTTCTCTTTAAGAATTAAGAAGTGAGTATCAGCTTGTCAAGTGCATAGTTGACCTTTCAGCCCTTGCTAGGCAGTTTTAATGTGAGATCATCTGCACTGATTCGGTGTCTGCTAATTTTTGAGCCTTGGAAGTGACAGGAAATGCTCTTAATATTTTAGAGTCATCAGCCTGACAGGGCAGTTCCAACAGCTGGTATCAATTAAAAACATAAAATAAGATTTTCTAGCTAACTTCAAAATAAACAAATTTTATGCATAGTCATCGACAAGTTGGAGTAGGAATAATTTATTGAATCAAATAATTGCCTCTTAGTGCCTGTAACAAGTTAGCTACCTAAGGCAAATGAAACAAAACACTCTCTAGACACCAGTATCTGTTTGCCCTGCCAATTAGACTTGCAATTGTGGTGTTTCCCTTCTAATATCCTTGACATTTACAAGCTGGTGATATATTGTATATTTACAATTCATGTCAACAATAAATAATGTGAGGTACAGGAATGATGTTCTGTTGACAGTGATGTGAGGGAAAATAGAGCGGCATGGACAAGGCACTCTAAGTTGTCTGTTCTCCGCTATGTAGCATCAGGCTAAGTCCACATGTCCTGCTTGCTCCAGGGATGTTGTGGATGGGGCAGAGATGCTGCATCAGAGATCCTGCCACTGCTGTCTCACCTTGGGGAGGCAATCTTTCTGAACCCCAAATCGTCATTCAGCTGTGACTAAAACTTATTTTCACATACTGTTAAGTGGCAGGAATTTTCTCACAGCTTCATGTCCTTACTGAATATTTCCCATTACAAGTTCTATCACACTTGCAATTTTTTTCACTGCTCTTCAGAAAAAGAAATTCAAGTTTGGAAAAAGACACTCTTTGGCATGACTTTCCAATAAAGAACTGAAGAGGGTCATGAGCTGACCCTCTGTCCAACAACACAGCTGGCTGTGGCTTTCTACACCTGGTAGGTTTAGGTAATTCTGCTTTTAGATTAAGAAACAATTAGCTATTAAGACTGTTCACACTTAGCTGGTATGGTGGTACATGCCTGTAATCTTAGCACTCAGGAGGCTGAGGCAGAAGTATAGCAAGATCCAGGATAATCCAGGCTAACTAGCAAGACTCTGTCTCAGAAAAACAAAACAAACAAAAAGCAACAGCAAAATGACTGCTCACCTTCTGGTTAGTGAACTTTTTGTTCTGTTGTTCATACTTGACCTTTTACTTGGTGACCTTGAATCTACATTCAACTACTTAGATTAGCCTCCCGCTCACCATATCCAATCTCCTTTTCATTCTCTGCTCTAAACCGTCTTGACTTTTTCTTTCCGTTCTCCACTTTGCTGCCTGTTCTGAAACTATCTCCTGATCAAGGTCTTCCCAGGTCTTCTGCCTCTGTTTCTCTTCTTTTTCTGTTTTTATATTTTATTTTCTGCACAGTGAGCTGCTGGGTTTTCTGAATGATGATAGATCTCTCTCCTGTGAGAAGCCCTTAAATCACCTCTCTAGTCTCTTCTAGGGTCTGCTTTCATATGACCCTCATCTCTTATCCTCATCATGACTCCAAGAAGTCACCTGCTTTAAATTGTCCAGGCATCTATAACATCTTTCGGCCCTTTAAGTGCTCTTTTGTTAGAACTCTATTGCTACCTAACTCCAGAAAGAACTTTCTTTGTCCTTGAAACACAGGTACTCTGTAAAGGCTTTCTTCTTTTGTTGCTGGTGGTCCCAATCTGGACCCAGTATTTCTATGTGTCTTATTTAAAGAACTGAAAGAACACACACAAATAGTAAAGCAGCAAGTTTTAAAAAGATAGACTTTAACATGAGTGTCCAAGAGCAGACAATATCAAAGGAGACTTTCTTTTAGGGAATTCAGAAGGCGTTGGTTGCCAGGGGGAAAGAATGGGTTATTATCTCTTCTGATTGAAAGACTTGGATTATGTAAACCTTTGCTCACTATGCATATCCTTTGCCATGACATGTGTGATTTTAATCATATACATTTCCAATTATGCATAGGCATAAGATAGTAAATAGGAATTTTCCCCTAAAAGCTCACTCAAAGAACAAATTTTGCCTTAGGGTACATGTGCCCAAGACAAAGTTAAGGCCAGATTAGCTTCATGTGTCCCATACACAGGTATGTCCCAGAATATGCTCAGTGGAAGCAGGGTTGTTACCATAGAGTTGTCAAAGAGGTACAACTTGCTCCATTGTTTAAGATGAGGTGTATGTGTAGTTCAGTGAAAATGACAGTCCCAGGTTTCCAAGTGTACTGCTAGGAGCAGTGTGCACATGCGTGCGTGCGTAGCTTAAGCCAAGTGGAGTCCCAGCCTGCTAAGTGTTCTGTCTGCTTGCCTGCCTCATTGTCATGCCTTTCCTTCTCTATTACCATCTTGCCTCCATTTTGCACTCACACATAATTAAAAATTTGTACAGTTTACAATGAGGAGTTGCACTAGCCTTGCAAACAAGGAAAGTGAAAATGGTTTTCCGAGGATTAAAACTTAGCATTAATAGTTGAAGAAATCAAGGGTGAGTGGTCATCTCAACAGTATAGACTAATTTCCAAGCTTCAAGTTAGATGGTAAAAACTCTGAAAATACAAGGTTCAATTTTTTTTCTGAAATTCAGATGCACATATCATCAGCATAATGTGCACTTACCATCATCATTTGTGAAAAGAAAACGTGACAGTCATACCAAAAGGCACGAATAGAGACTATGAACAGCTCTACCTTGCGTCCTATTAGGTTCCCCTCAATCGCCAAAGTTTGATTTTAGAGACTTTGAAGATTTCACATTTTAAATAGCAGATTGGGAATGCAAATAGCTCTAATTTCAATTCTTTTTCTAACCTTCCTTCCTTCCTTTTTTCCTTCCTTCTGTCCATCCGTCCTTTGGCACTGAAGATTGAATTGAGGCTTCAAATATGCTGTGCAAGTGCTTTCTCATGGAGCTACTTCTCCAGTCTCTGAATATTTCTAAAGTAAATTGTCAATCAGTAATGGAATGAGTCAATCATGGAACACAGAAAGGGGTGAAGCATGGAGCATGGAGATTGTGGGAACAAATGTTCTGTCTAACTCTAGTGAAATCTGTACTGCACTGCAGTCTGAATCCATTAAGAGTGCCACCATATTTTACACAAATATAAAAGAAAGAGAAATTAAAATAAAAGGCAGTATTTGGATATTCTACCTGTGATCATTAAACAGTCAGCTCATCTAAATAGCTTTACTCTAGTGCTGTGCTCTCTGATACTACTGGGTTATTATTAATGTCATATATCAGATACCTCAGAATAGAAAAATTTTTCAGTAACTCTAGGAGGTTCTATTTCTGTGATACACATACACACACAAACACCTAAAATAAACATCTGACAAAGTAATTTTATAAGACAGTTTGCTCATCAAGTAATTGAATAGCTTAAAGTTTCATCCAGTCTAATCTTGGACCACACAGTGCTTTGCTGGTAAAAGGGATGTGGTCATGCTCTGAGGTCATCTAGTAGGCAGAGTGCTTGGCTCCTCATGACATTTAGATCCTAGCTACATTAGGTGAATGGTACCTAAGATGAACTTTATCCTATTTAACTTTGTATATTAGTCACATTTTAATTATTATAAGGTCCACATGATTAAAAATATGAGAAATGCCTTAGGGATTGGTTTGATTGGTTTGATTCCTACAACTGTCTTCACTGAACTGTCAAGAACAAGGACTCTGTTCCAGTCTAAAACATGTGAGCAGGATTTGGGGTTTGATACTCAGATTTATAATCCAACCAGCAAGTTTCCAAAAAAGACTCACTTTCTTGTCTAAAGCTCCCAAGACTGTGCACCAAGTGTCCAGTCCTTGACACATCTCCAGACCCACTAAAAAAGCAACTGAAACTCAGGTTGCTTCTGACACCACCACACCAAGTGGCTGCAGCAGACTCCAGCCGTGTGTTGTCTAAGTTCAGTCATTTCTGGCACATCTACTTGCAGGCTGCACTAGATTCCACAGGTTAAGATCTCAGCATTAAGGCACAACCTCCAGTGCCAATCATAAGCCCCAGAATGGTTTACCTGCCGTTCAGACAGACCAGCAGTAAATCTGGGTTCCCAGAAGTCCCTCCTTGAGTTCTAAGAAAAAACCCTTAGAACCTAGAAAAATGCTGATGCTTAGTGGTTTATTGTAGGAGGAAGTGTGTGATAGCCTGACTGCACATGTGCCATAGCCCACTTCCCCTTGTGCCAACCTGTATCCTGCCACGGAGCCTGGAGACAGATGACGCTGCAACATCAGACACTGCGGGCCAATGAGGAGAAGACACAATACCAGAAGAAACCATCGGGGACCAATGGGACACAGGGAGGGGGTATATAAGCACACCCTGTTTCCGCAATAAATGAGTCTGCAGCTGCTCGCACTGCCTGCTTCTCACCTGACTCCTGGTGTCTGTGTCATGACTCCGTGCCAACTCTCCTACACCCAAGGGGTGCTCAAGGGTCCCCGTAACAGTTTATCACAGAGGGTATTACATAGTATAAAGAAAAAGAGATGGCTGAGCATGTGAAAAGGGATGCAGGGCTTCCAGGCCCTTTTTGTACCATGCCACCCTCCAACATGTTAAAAAATCCAGAGTCTCTCCAAATCTTGTGCTACTGGGCTCCCTTCCTTCCTTCCTTCCTTCCTTCCTTCCTTCCTTCCTTCCTTCCTTCCTTCCT
>NW_008342028.1:459952-476154 GCF_000622305.1 Nannospalax galili | reverse complement strand
CTCCCTTCTTTCTTTCTTTCTTTCTTTCTTTCTTTCTTTCTTTCTTTCTTTCTTTCTTTCTTTCTTTCTTTCGACAGTCATTGTGTAGGCATGCTTGATCAAGTCATTTGCCATTGATGATCAACTTCTCTTCAGTCTCTCTCCTTCTCTCCTTGGAGGCTGAGGGTTATTAAAGCCCAACCCTCTAAACCTGCCTTGATCTTCCTGGTGACAAGATTCACCTTGAAGTTGTATAAGAGCTGATCGACATAAGTCAGATCACGGGCAAACAAAAATATATCACTTTGAAGATTTCAATGACTTTAGGTGTTGTATGAAAGGAAACAGTCATGAGACTGCCTTAATTTCTTTTCTTATTGCTGTGATACCCTGACAAAAGCAACTTAATGGAGAAAATATTTTTTTTCCTGGCTCACAGTTTCAGAGTAGATCCCATCATGGTAGGGAAGTCAAGGCAGCAGGAGCTTGAAGTAGTTGGTAATATTTCTTCCACAATCAAGAAACAAAATGAATGCTTACTAGTTTCCAACTTGCTTTCTCCATTTTATACAGTTCAGAATTCCCCTGCTGAGGGAATGGTTCTACCCACAGTCAAGATGGGTCTTTCCACATCAATTAATCTAATCAAGACAATTCGCCCCAGGCATGCCCAGAGACCCATCTTCTAGGGATTCTAGACTCTGTCAAATTGACAACACTAACCATCATATGAACCAAATATGTCTCACAATCTCATATATACTGTATTCTCTTCTTGTCTTGTTGCTGTAATAAAACACCTGACAAGAAGCAAAGGACAGAAGGAAAAAGGGGAAGTTGGGAGGGAGGGAGGGAGGGAGGGAGGGAGGAATTATTTTAGCACACAGCTTGAGGATATAGTCTGTTGTGGTAGGAATGTCATGGATGGATCAGTTTGAGATAGCTGATCACATTGCATCCACAATCACACTGGATGTTCAAGGATGTACAAGGACTTTGGAGTATCTTTGGAGAAGAAACTGTAAACTTCATTTCACCTCTTGAAACTAAGATACCATATTTCTTTTAAATCCTCACAAACACATATCTCCCCATTTCCACTCTTGGAAAATAAGTCTGAATTCATTCAAGGAACTTGGGGGGTATTCAAAGACTCAGGAATTTCTATATTTAACTATAATCTATTCTTTTTGTGTTGTGAGAAAATAATCCCAACAAAAGTATTTTAGTTTACTTATATGCTTGGAAACATTTTATTGATGATATTATCGGGAAATAGCTGGTATAACCAAATTATAACGATAGGACTATTACAAAACATATAGTCAGTATGTAGGAGAATCATATTATTCCCAAAGCCTTTCAAGTTATAACAATACTTGCTACCTCATGGTTTGTTTGGATTAGAAATTCAGGCATAACTGAATTATTTGTCCAGTCAAAGTCTCTCATGAGATTGCCACTAAGCTGTCATCCAAGGTATAAACTATTTGGAGGGTCTTGCTGAGGATGGAAAAGCTGCTTCCAGACTCATTCAAGTAGTTATGGACAGATTTTGGACCCATGGCATGAGTGTTTCTCAACAAGATTGTTCTTGATCATGGCAGACAACTTCCCTAGGGCAAATGATCCAAGGGCAATAGCCCAGTGAAGTTAGAGGATTTTGTAAGCTTAATTCGGAAAAGACAGAGTGTCTTTTATGCTGTATTCTCTTTGTTAGAAGTGAATCAATAAATTTCTCATGAGTGAGCTATGCCAGTTACATAGGCTATTGTGTTTGCATCTTTCCACAGGGTCAGACTTCACGGAACATCTATAAACTCACAAGCTACTGGTTTTATTGGCTTTACTTCACCATTAGTCCTGGTTTCAGTTAAAGTCATGATTATGACAATTACAAGTTCTTCATTCTGTTCCAGTTTTAATTATTAGTTTCTAAGTACTCACATCGCACATATTGCTTACACAATTATTATAGAAACAATTGGTCATAGAAAAACTACAAATACAAGGTAAAGAAGTCAAAAGAATAAAAAGGCCAATGCAAAAAGCCAATGCAACGAGTACAAACAAACTCAAAGCATCACTGTAGGTTCTCAGGAATGGAGCTGAGAAACGGATTGCAGACCTGTGTACATAGAGTCCAGATGGTTCCGAGGCAGGTTGCATCTCTACAGCAGGGAAGAACATGCCATGCCGAGCCCACGAATAATTAGGGGTTAATCTCCCAGCCACAATGACTACACGGCTCTGTCATGTAGTCCCTGTCAAAGTAACAGACCTTTGTGCTGCAGTCTGGGGTAACTCTCCTGCTTTGTGCCTTGAATGAGGTGTTTGCATCACTCATTGATCTAGTATATCTGGTAACTCCACAGGTGGTAGCTTTTTATTAGCACAAATCAATCACTTATCAGTCCATGTCTTATTGTTGTCTGGGGAGGTAGTGCTCAGGTACAAAATACCAAGCAATTCCACCTTAATATTTATACCCAAATAGAGTAAACTGAGAGAAAGATGCTGCTCTGACCAAAATGGAATAACTCAAGAGAAGGCCCAACCATAGTTGCTGCTTTATACAAAACCTAATCCACATTCAAGAGGAAAGAAAGACCCAACACTAGAAATAAGAGATCATTGGGGTCACTTTGGAGACTGTTTCAGTCATCTTAGGCAACTAAGATAGACTATCCTGAACTGGACGACTTTCACAACACAGACTTAGTTCTCACAATTTTGGATGTGGGAAAGTCCACAATCCAAGACTCTGATAGATTCAGTGTCTCAGTAGTGCCAGCTTGCTAGTTTGCAGATACTGAGTCTACTTTCTGAGTCTGCTTTATAAGGGCACTAGTATTATTGTGTACCCTGCTTTGATGACCTACTCAGTTTTTAAAGGTCTTGCTTCCTAACATCATTTTGATTAGAATTTCAACACACTAATTGGAGGAGTGCCTATTTACAGGGACTGCCTACTTCAAAAGGGATTGTAAAGTGTTCTAGGGTTCATCATTGTTGAGCTGTTTTTATCCCTAGGGCAAAAATAAGGTAAAGGAAGAGAGTATTTTCCAGAACTGGTGTCATGTAGATAGAGATGGTATGCAATGTGTCTTTGAGTCAAGGAACTCAGACATTTTAGGATGACTGCAAACTGATTCTAGACTGCAGGAACCAGGGGAACATTCTCTCTCTCTCTCTCTCTCTCTCTCTCTCTCTCTCTCTCTCTCTCTGTCTGTCTTTTTGAACCTCTCAACTGGCAGAATCCAATCAGAGGCCATAAGCAAGAGAGCACACTGACATAGTTCTTTCAGGAAATCCTGCCAAGGCAGAAGAAGCTGGAGAGGGGAGTCATTTGTCTTTTTAAACATACATTAACTTAACAAATCCTTATAAATTCCTATCAACAGATATGGAGAACACCCTTAGATACCTTACTGTACTAACATAGATACTTAGAAATCACAGGCATATTCTTTAAGAACTGGAAGGAGCATTAGATACTACTTAATTTAAAAAAGGAAAAAGGGGCTCTGCACGGTGGTGCACAGCTTTGGATCACAACACCAGAGGCAGAAGCAGGGAGATCTCTGATCCAGGCCAGCCTGGTTTACACAAGTTCTAGGCCAGCTGGGGCTATAGGGAAATCCTATCTCAAAATACACAAAAAAGTTAGTCTTATTTTAGGGGTTAAAAAACTGAGATTTAAGGGAATAGACATCCCAGCATGTCTTAGGAAATGGTCTGAGATCAGATAATATGAAACACATTATCCAGGACTATCTATAATTTACCACCTAAACAACAATAATGACAACAAATTGCAAGTACACAGCATTTCATATTTACAAAGAGCTTCCACCCACATCTCAATGGAATCTTGCAATAATGCTGAGCTTCTTTGAAGGTAAATATTATTTCCATTTTTACAGCCAAGAAAGTGATCTATTTTCTAGGAACAAAAAGTGTCATAAAAGGAAAGAAAACCATAAGGAAGTGTAGTAATTGTTGAATTTTGTTGTTTAGTTTTATCAAATATAATGACTTTCTTTAATCAGCCAAGAAAATATTTTGTAGGCTGGGAGATTCTCAATGAGAAATCAAGATACTCCCACCCCATCGATAATGCTGAGTGCAGAAAAGGACATCAGGGGATTTTCTCAGCCCTGTTAAGGAACTTAATTTGCTATTCCAGATAGTTTGTAATGTGTTGACTGTGAAATGCCCTCCACAGGTTCATCTTTTTATCTTTCAGTCTCCAGGTGGTGGTGCTATTGTGAGAGGTTGAAGAAAGTTTGTGAGGTAGCGCCCATCTGGAGAAGGTGGGTTATTGGGATCAAACCTTTGAAGGTTATACCAGGCTCCTGCTCTGCTCCCCCTTTTCTCAGCTTTCAATCCATCATAATGAACTTCACTATAGGCCTAGAAATAAGGAATCAAGTAACCATGAGCTAAGATAGAAATATTTCTATGCGTCTTATGCCATTCTATGGGAAATAAAGCCTGTATTTCCCTGGATAGAAGCTACACAAATTGGGAAAACCAATCCTTATATGGGTAGCATCATTCCATGGGCTTAAGTATTGGATCAAATAGAATAGATAAAGGGAGCTGAGCAGAATCATGACCCCCCCATCCCCCGCTTCCTGCCTTTAGAGGCAACATGACATTTGAAGCTCCTGTCACAGTGACATCCCCACTATGGTGGAATATGCCTGCAAAATGTGAGCCAAATTAGACCCTTCCTTCTGTGCTGAATAGCTTTAGTGTCAACTTGACACACCTGGGTTGAGGGAGCCTCAATTGGGGAATTGCCTCTATTGGACTGGCCTGTGGCCATGTCTGAGGGGCATCTTCTTGATGAGTGATGTGGGAGGGCCCAGCCCACTGTGGGTGGTGCCACCCCTGGGCAGGTGGGCCTGTGTTGCATAAGAAAGCAGGCTGAGCAGGGGCCAGGGGAGCAAGCCAATAAGCAGCGTGTAAGCAGCATGGCCTGTGCTCTAGTTCCTGCTTCCAGGTTCCTGCCTTGAGTTCCCATCTTGGGCTCCCTGATGAACTGCGACCTGGGAGATGTAAGCTGAATAAACCCTTTCCTCCCCAAGTTGGTATTGGTTCAGAGTATTTTGTCACAGCAATGAAGAAACAACTAGATGAACTACGACCTGGGAGATGTAAGCTGAATAAACTCTTTCCTCCCCAAGTTGGTATTGGTCAGAGTATTTTGTCACAGAAATGAAGAAACAACTAAGACATCTTCCTTAACTTACTTTTGACAGGAACTTTCTCAAAGCAATGAGGAAAGTAACTTATACAAAAAATCGGTACTAAGAAGTAGGCCCATTCGTGTGCTAAAACTGACCATGTGGTTTGGAGCAGATTTGCTAGAAGAAAGTGGAACATTTTGAATCTTTTCTCTAGAAAAAAACCAGAATTCTGTGAGCAGAGATTAATTGGGTCATATGGTGGGGTTCTGAAGACCAGAAAGCTGAAAGAAATGTGGGCAGTGAGCATCTGGATTATGAGGTTTCAGAGGGCCCAAGGACTATCAGTAACTGGGCTAGAAGTCATTTAGTTTATATTCTGGCAAAGTGCTGGCTGCATTCTGCCTGTGTTCTTAGAACATGAGTGGGGATGAATTTTAAAATGATGGTCTAATGTATTAGGAAGAGAAAATTTCAGGGCAGGACAGCTTTCAGGCTGGCAGGGCTACTGCTTCCTATTCCTATCCAGATCTACTGTAAGAGAGAGCAAAAAGTGGAGAAGAAAGATATGAAAAATGTTGAGTTTGACAAGGAAAAGTGTATGAGCATGTTTGATGTTACACACAAGGCAGGTTCAAAAATATCTATAATTGTTAAAAAGCATCAGCATTATTGAATATACACATGGCACTTTGCACTGAGACCTCAGAAAAGCTATTCTGTGGACAAGACCCCACCATTGCTTTTAACATTTTGAAATGAAAACTATTAATTTTTCCAGTTATCAGTGTAACATCTGTTTAGAATAGAAACAATTGAATTTCCAGCCAAGCAAACCAAGAATGAGAGTACCATCAAGAGATAAGTACCATTAACATTTTTGGTGAATATTCTTTCATGACTTTTCTCACATATAATAGAAATGACCCAACAGTTTGACTATTGGGCATAAACATATATTCTGCTATAATAAAATCAGTACACTGAGGTTATTGCAATGGTATTCACAGTGATCAAAATTTAGAATAAAAATGCATGACTAATAATGAATGAATAAAATTTTTAAACTTAGTACATATACACAGTGAAATAATATTCAGCCAAACACAGAAAGATATGCTTCATGTTCTTTACCAGATAAAATTAAAAAGTTTACTTTTTAATGGAAATATAGTGTAGAATGATGTTTACCAAGGATTAGGGAAAAAGGAAAAGGGTAGAGTGTGGAGACAGGATGCTCAGTGTGTGCACATTACAGTTAGATAAGAGGAGGAAGTGCTGATGTTCCAACTGAATAGCAAGTTGACATTACAATTGACAGTAGCAGACATAGCTGACAATAGTATATTTTGCATTCCAAAAATAGCAAAAGATTTTTTAATGGTCTCACCAAAAGGAAATTATGACATTCAAGGTGATAAGTATAATAATTATCATGAATTCCTTCATTCACAATCTATCTATCTATCGATCTATCTATCTATCATCTATCTATCTATATTGAATCACCACATTGTACTCACAAATATGTCATATTACTGTGTTATAAAAGGATAGGCAATAAATATGTGTGAAACATACTACACATTGTTTTGTAAGCAATCATTTCATCCAGTAAACTATCAAACACCTTGTGGTATAATCAGTGATATCCTGCTTTTTGACATTGCAACAGAATGTATGATCTCCAAATATGTTGGGATAGTCATAGCTACCATGTAACATATATAATCCATGGACCACAGGTGGCACACATGTGATAGGGCATATTTAAGATGCCTGCACAGTATTCAATTATATGGATGAACCACTGATTATTCCATCAGTTATTTTTTTGGACAGAAAGGGGTGATTCAAATTTTTATGCTTACAAATAACTCTATATAGAAAATGAAATTAGATACATTTTAAAATACCATTTTTTTCTCTTTAAATCAACTCATCATCCATGCAGCTATAGTTGTTGAGTCAAAGAACTGTCTTGTTCTCTGCATATTGGCCAGCTCTGGGTTTCTGTGTTAATCATCTTCCATTACATAAGGAAATTTCTCTGGTGAGAATTGAGAGATGCACAAATATATGCATGAATATATATGACAATAGACCACCAAGGGTCAGTTTAATATTACAACTAATGGAAAACTAGTACTAGGTTCTCCCTTATACCCAGTGTCTTATCTAGCTTCAGATTCTTAAACTTGCTATCAGTTTGAGGTATGGATTCCATCCTAGGAAGGAAATCTTAAATCAAATTAATAAGTGGTTGGTTACTCCCATAATATTTGAGCCACTATTGCACTAGTGAGCATATATTTCTAGACCAGTTTTTATTGTTGTTCACGGGATTTAGTGTTGGATAAATTTGATGATTTTTTTCCTTCTAGTAATATGAAAAAATATTTCAGCAATATAAACACTAGCCAGTAGAGACAAGACTCTGAAGTGAACACCATCTTGATTTCTCCTTGTTTATTCTACAGTTCATGTATGTAATATCTTCAGCAATAGGGTCTGGCCAATATTGTTTGAGGGCAAATGAGACCTGTGATCAACAGTTTCTAGAGAGGGAATTCATTCCTGGAATTGAGGGTGTTTTGTTTTGCTTTCATTATCTTATGATGTCTAAAAGGGGCCTCAATGAGACACCTGAAATTCTGAAACTGTTAAAAGAATACATAGGCAGTACCATACAAGATATAGGTACAGTAAAGTACTTTCTAAATTGGAAATCTGCTAATCAGGTATTAAGGTCAACAATGGACAAATGAGACATCATTAAACGAAAAAGCTTCTGTATAGTAAAAGAAGAAGAAAAAAAAAACAGTTGAGTGAAGAGGAAACCCACAGATTAGGAGAAAATCTTCACCAGCTATACGTCTGATAGAGTATTAATATGCAGAGCATACAAAAACTCAAGAACAATGAAGCATGAAAACAACCCAATTAAAAATGGACTGTGATTGTGAACAGAGATCTCTCAAAAGAAAAAATAAGAATGGCTAAGAAACACCTCGAAAACTTTTCAACATCCTTAATGCTTAGGGAAATGCAAATCAAAGCTAACTTAAGATTTCATGTTATTCCTGTCAGAATGGCTAAGATAAGGGAACAAATGAAACCAATTGCTGGCATGAATGTGGGGAAATGGAAACTCTCATTCACTGCTGATGGGATTGCAAACTTGTGCAACCATTGTGGACCTCAATATGGAGAACTCTTAGAAAACTAAAACAAATGTAAAACATCCAGTTATACCACTCCTTGGCATATGGACTCCATTCTAGTGCAGAAATGTTTGTGTAGTCATATTTGTTGCTGCTCTTTTCACAATACCTAAGAAATGGTATAGCCAGAAAGTCACTCATTCCTCCAAAAAGAGTGAGCCCATGGAGAGTAAGCCAACCAGGGGCAAAATGAGGAGCACTCTTGGAAGCAGGGTGGAGCCTGCTGTGATATGGAGAGCCAACTGACAGTACGGCCATGTTGGAACTCTGGGAGCGATTAGGGAACAGCAGGGTGTCTGCGCAGCACAGGACTTGAATGGCATGGGGGTTATGAGAAGCCATTTTTTTCTAAGTCACTCCCTCCCAAATGTCATATAAACTATACAAAATTCAAATAGGATGCCTTATGTAGTTTGTTAGCCCTGGGGCCTCAGAGGGTGTGGGCATGACTCTCCCAAGAAAGGAGGAAAAAGGGAAAAAAAAATGGTGAACCAAAAAGACACTACCTAAACGTCCCTCAGTTGATAAATGGATAAAAAAAATTGCTACATTTACACAATGCAGTTCTATGCAGCACTTAAGAAAAATGAATTCATGAAATTTGCAGATAAATGGATAGAACTAGAAATTGTTATACTAAAAGAAGTAACACAGACTCAGAAAAACAAGTGACATATATTTTCTCTCATTTGTGGATCTCAGATCCAAATTCTTGGGTGTGATTACATATCCTGATGTACCCACAGAAACCAGGAAAATGGAAAAGAGCCATGAGGGTAAACAGAGAGGGAGATAGCAGGAGATTGGTTTAATCAAGGGGGAGATGGGGAAATTGGTGGGAATATGGGGTGGGGCTATACAGGGGGAGTGAGAGAAGAGATAAATAGCTCCTAGATCTGAAAATAGAGAGGAAAATGTATTGGTCCAAAGTTACTGAACAATATGCACACAGTAGACATATAAGTACATGTGTACAGCTGAAAACTATGTAACAGAAAGCATTGTGCCAGGCAGGAGAAACCTAACTTTTAGTTTTTGGTAAAGGTAGACCAAGAGATTCCAAACATAACATAGACGTTTTGCCACAGCCCTTGATTACCTCCCAGAACTTGAGGGAAAGACCCTTTTGCAGAAGACAGAGAATACTTTTGACATAGGATTTGGAGAAATTGAGCTGGAAGCCACTTCCCTGAAGACTAGGTCTTGTGCTATCAGAGGATACTATGCAAGCTGCCAGGGAAGAAAACCAGTCCCAATCTATGGTCCTAGACATTTGTAAAGCCAAATAACAACGACTTTCCCAGAAATCTACGGCTATTGGTACAGTAGTGGCACTTTTATTTTGATGTAGTCAAGAGCCGTCTAATTGGAATTAAGACCCACTCAATGGGAGAGAACTTATGTGTAATACTGTATGCATAGCCAAATACACATATTACACCTCTGCCAGCCAGGGCTCAGGAATCATTGTGGAAGAGTGAGTGGAAATAATGTAAAAGCCAGAGGTGGTGGATGACCTCAAGTAAACAGTTTTCCAAGTTGCTGGAAACTGGCTCATATGAACTTAAAGCAATGGGGACATTATGCACAAGTTATGCAAATTCAAACCAGAAAAAAAAATAGTATAGAACTAGAGAAATGGGTAAGAATTCCCAACCTAAACTGAGGAGCTGTTGGCAACTGATCACTGCTTGGTGAGAGAGTTCTGGTTTTCTTTAAGGGAGTGACACTTGATAGGTTAACCAGGTACCAGTGGATGAACTTACACTGGGGGACATTTAGAGACACAAACTTTACTCAATAGACCTTAACATATATGACAGAATGTCTGAAATCAAGCAGGGGGGTTGAAGGTAGCTATGAGGGGTGCAGAGATGGGAGAGGGTCTAAATATGATCAAGGTATATTGTAGAAAATGTACAAAAATTCAATAAATAATTTAAAATTTAAAAGAAAATATTTTCTGCACCTTAGGACTGAGTTTTTTCTCATTCTTCTATGCCTATGATTCATAGGTTTTGTCTTTATACAGTGTCCCAGAAGTCTTGCATATTCCTTTCCTGGATAATTTTAGATTTGACATTTTCTTTGATTGAGCAATCCACTTCCCCAAATTTGTCTTCAAGATCTGATATTCTCTGTTTCAAGTTCCTCCCTTCATTTTTATTTCCTTTCTGTAAAGTTTTTGTTTGCATTCCTGAGTTTTCTATTTCAAGTTTTATTTCATATTGGCTTTTCTTCAAAGATTCTCTTTATTGAATTCTAGTTTTATGTGTTAAATTGTTTTATTTATTTCATTCAACTGTTTACTTGTGTTTTCACAATTTTCCTTCAGTAATTGAAATTTTGAAATCCAATTGGGATTCAGTTCTCAGGAAACATTACAGTTGGGGTTGTTAGTCTCTGTATTAACTTCACTATCTTGGTTAACCATGTGGTTTGTAAAAAAAAAAAAAAAAAAAAAGCCTGGGTATCTGGACTTGTGTGGTAGTTTGTCTTGGTATGGGTAAGTGCTCTCATCTTTGTTGAATGTTTGTTTGCATCTTATTTCTCCAACTTGTCAGCTTATGGCCCAGCTGAGTAGTGTTGGTGTTCAGTTTGGGGGCTACTTTATGTACAATCTGGGTGAAGAAGTGTTCTCAGTTCAGCTAGACATAAGTGCAGCTTTTGAGTTGCAATTTCAGGATTGACTTCACAGGGTCCTGGATCAACAGGGTGGCATGGAGCTGCTACATGTGCAGGTTGGCTAGCAGGTTAAGGTGGACATTCACAGGTGTGAGGGGGGAACAGAGCTAAGATGGAGACACACAGGGAGGTCTCAGGAATTAAGCTCCAAACTGTAAGTCTGGGGCAAGGAAGGAACCTGGAGACCCAGGCTGGGCTGAGAGCTGAGATGGTGGGGAGTCACTCACCCAGTAAAAACTGGAGGTGTGTGCAGATCCGGGATGAGATAGGATGCCCTTGACCAGAGGAAGTTTGAGAGCTAAGATGCGGACACTATGAAGTCTCAAAGATAGAGCTCCAAACCACCTGCTTGGAAGTTTTTAAGTGCCTAACCTTGATTATTTGATTAAGTTTACTGATCATTTTTATCCATTCTTATGTCAACTGTATATTTATTTATTCATGGATTTTTTTTAGGCTGAAAATGTGTCAAATGGTTCCTTCATTCACATGTTTTTCCAGTGATCTACTGGGACATTTCTGCTTGTCCTATTGTCATCAGCTCATTTTATGATTAAAATTTGTCTGTCTTATATTAATATATTGCATACACATTTTCCTTTCTCATTAATGATTTTTGTCACTTGCTAAATTACAGTTTAGATTTTACTATAATCAAGTGCTAAACATGTATTGGATCTTCCTGTCTTATAGTTGGAAAGATCATTACCATGAATAAAAGAATGAAGGAGAACAGCATGTTTAAAATTGGTGAGCCTCTATAGCCTCAAAGACACTGTTTTTGTGTTATCACTATTGCCTATCCTTATTTGGAAAACACCTCAAACACTACTACAACTTTCCTAAAAGCTTTTGGTTTCTGAAAGCTTGATGAAGTCCAAGATTATTATAATTAATATCAAGAATGAGTCTAGATCAGATCATGAAATTGTAATTACATATGTGAAATTAAAGCCATCAACAATCCCTCTGGCAGTCTCATCTAATTATAAGTAAAACTCGAAATATATTAGAAAACAACAACAAACTTAATGTGTTACTGATGATCCACATAGAAAGCCTTTCCTTACCACTGCCTAGGTTGTGCCACTCTGTAACCTTGCGTTGATAGAGGAAAAATCAGGGTCTTCTCTGGGGCATCTTTTGTCCAATTAATAAAAAAAAGAGAAAATACAAATGGAAGCTTGAAGACTGTTTTATTAGATTTTAAAGAAAAACCTCAAAGCAGGAGAGTTGTCTCAGTGGCTTCCCAGAGGAGAATGGAGGGGAGAAGGAAAACGCCATGTAATTTAGGACAGCATGGACGTGAGACACATGGCAGATTCGCAACCACACAGCAGGAAGGGGAGTTTCAGAAAAAAATTATAAGGAAGCCCAAAATGTTGGGGAAAGCCAAAGAGTTGGGGAAAGCATGCTTAGACAAGAGACAGAAAGAAGAAAAGAAGAAGCTATGCTTTTCTGAAGAATTTATAAGTGGGAAGACGCATGAAGTTACATGACTGGGGCCTGCTAAGCTACTGCAATAAGGATTCTGGGAAGGAAAAGTGAACCCTCTTTCCTAGGGGCCATCCCTTGCCCAAGTGATTGACCCTCCCCAACAGGAATGTTCTCCACTCAAGCCTGAGAATCTATCGTCTTGACTAAAAGCAGTTTTTTTCTTAAAGGGACTTGTTACTGCTCCCTGATCCTTTGCTTTCTAGTCACTTATGGAAATGATAATTGATTAAATACTAGTGAAATCACTGATTCAGTGTTGTCCTCTGCTGTGACTCTCTGTTTCACTGATTACTGTATCCCTAGCAACTGAGACAGTGCTGAATCAACAGCACTCAGTGGAATCAAATGAACACGATGGGCCTCTTCCTTCCTAAGTGTGAGCATGTCATCTTATGAGTTAGTGGACAGAAAAACTAGAACCTGTGTCCTCCTTTACACATTAAGGTGATTGCAGAGTTCAGTAGTTATATCTGATCCATAAAGCCTAAGACATGTATTATCTGGTCTTTTACACAATATTTGTTGACCTTGCACTGAGTGAATGAGCCTATCAGTATCATATTTTCCAGAAGTTACATTGGCATTAGTTCTAATTTTTTCTTTTCAACTCTTGGAGGAAATCCAAGAATCCATTACTTGAACACATTGTGGAGGTGGTTTAATGAACAAGGCAGAGCTAGCTTCCCAACTTCAGATGCTGATGCTGGCCTAAGTAAGTATGGGCCAAATTGAATGGGCTCCTTCCAGGACCTGGAATTAAAGAGAACTCTGTGGAGGACAGGGAATTCAGCACTGCCTATGGATGTGAGCAACAAAACCCAAAGGCCACAATTTCATGAACTAAATTCCTGATCAATTAACATTAAGAGCATCTCTCTCATAGAAATTTGCTGTTCGTGACATTTAAACACCTTGACAAGGTGATTCTTGCTCTTGAAATAATTTTTCTAAATACTACTGTCCAATGAAGGTAGACTATGGGGCTGGAGCATCTTGAAGTTCCTTCGATGCTTAGTACACAGTATCTGAAAAGCACAGAGAGAGAATGGAAACTGCTCTAGAGGAAGGAACCTGAAGGGAGAGACACATTGTTTATGTTCCTCTTTAAAGCTCTGGTATAGTTTGGGGATTATGGAGTCAATCCATCTGGTCCTGAAGGTTTTTTTTAGGTTAGGGTGTTGTTGTTTTTTTTAATTGCTGCTTCAATCTCTTTGTTATTAAACTGTTTGTATTTTAAAAGTAATATCTTATTTATTCTTTGAGAATTTCATACAACTTTTTTTTATCATATTCAGACTCTTTAGCCTATCTCCTCTCAGATCCACCCTTACTCTCCTCACCACCTCATGTCCTCTGTTTTTTAAAGCCCTACTGAGTCCAATTTATGTTTCCAAAACTCTCTTGGGTGTGGGTCCATCCCCAAGAATATGGGCAGGAAACTGTCCCTCTCCCAGCAGCTAGAAATTGTCAACAGTTCTTAGAGCTTAATACCCAACTTCCCCTTCTATGCTGAGATTTTGATTGACTTGTGCATGCTGTCACAATTGCTGTGGGTTCATATATGTAATCAGCCTGCTGTTGCTGGAAAACGCTGTTTCATGGTACCCATCTACCACCTCTGCATTTATAATCTTTCAGCCCATCTTTCATGAAGCTCCCGTTTGTATATATATTTTATCTCTTCCTGGTTTAACTTTGATATGTCATGTACATGAAAAAATTCACTCATTTCTTCTATATTTTCTATATTGGTGGAATAAAAATTTTGGAAGAATGTTCCTTTTTATTGATTTTTTCAATTTCATATAATATATTTTGATTGAATTTAGATGCCTCCCCCCCACACCCCTTAATACTCAATTTCTTATACTCTATCACATAGAGTATAGTTTGACTCTTCACTTGATCCATTTTTTTACTTTGTTGTGCAAATGCCTTTAAATTTCATCCAATTCCATTTATCATTTCTGGAGTTAATTCCTATGCCATTAGAGTATGTTTTTCAGTTTATTATTTATTTAATAACCACATACTTAGAAGAAGCATTTCATTACAACAGCATTGACATATTCAATACCAATTTCCAGAGCTAAGATATATCTCTTTCAAAATTGACTGTAAATTTTTAGGTTCACAGTTGAATTAATACAGTTATACAATATTGAACTCTGTATAAAGCCCATAAGACATAAAATTGAATGAGGTTTTAACCTTTAAGAAACATCTGCATTTCATTTTAAAATATATTGTTTCATACAGAAAACAATATCATTTTTAATGCTACCAACACTTAGATGTTTGCATATGCATCTCTAATCTCTATGTACCTGAGTATTACTAGTCAGAGTCGGTTACTTTCTGAGATCCTTGGCACCTGAGCATGGATATAAGGTCATCAGGTAGATTTTAATGGTAGTATTTTTCACCTCTACTAATTAACATGAAGCAAATTTTTATGCTTCTTCCTCAAATATAACAAATTTTTTATTTGTTGATTTTTTGTGTTTTTCATACAGAACATCACAAACAATCTTATTCATTTTTTTTAGAAGAAGCAGTTCATTACATCTTTAACATCTTCAATAACAATTTCCAGAGCTAAGATACATCTCTTTCAAAATTGGCTGTAAATTTTTAGGTTTACAGTTGAATTAATACAGTTATACAACATTGTATTCTGTATAAACCTTATAAGACAGAAAATTAAATGAGGTTTTAAACTTTAAAAAAGATCTCCATTTCATTATTAAAATACACAATTTCATACAGAAAAAATCATTTTTAATACAATTGACACTAAGATGCGTATGCATTTCTAATCTCTATATATCTGATTATTACTAGTCACAGTCGGTTCCTTTCTGAGATCCTTGGCATCTGGGCATGGATATAAAGTCATCAAGTAGATTTCAATGGTAATGTTTTTCACATTTACTAGTTATTAAGGAGAAAATTTTTATGCATTGAAGAATTTTTTTTTTATAGACCCACTTCCCAGGGCCCTCTCCCATAGCCAACCCCCCCGGAAGCCATATACTCTGTCATCCCTGTTACTGTCCACTGTGTTATCAGCACCCCTAGCCATTTCCCAGTGCTTGTCCATCTGTTGAATCTAGTCAGCCTATCTAGAGGTCTTTGTTTTAGGAGGGTCAGCTGTTCCTCATCTAGTGGTATTCAGTTGTCAGTATATCTTTGGATAAGATTGGAGTGTGCTGTTCAATTTCCCAGTTCTATGCTGGGTTACTATCTGGGAATCCCTTTGGCCACCCTGGCCAACAACTCAGAAGGAGGTATCTCCTGTCTGGCATTGTTGCTTGCTATGTAGCCATTAGCTATACATATGGTCTCTTATGAAATTATACTGGCCCTTTTAATCTTTGGTTATACTTTCCTTTTGGGTGTTTAAGGCCATACAGTTGGTCCAGATAAAACCGATTTATTTTCACTCTTAAGGTCATTTGAGGATCTGTTCCTCAGGGGTCACATGGGCTTGGGAGGAGCCCCTGGCTCCTTTCTTTTACCAGTTCCGCCTATGCGAAGATAAGTCAAAGGTCCTGCTCGACCATGGTTGGCTTCTCTTGGAAGCATGGAGGAAATGATTCCTCTGTGTTGACCCTCCTTT
>NW_008342028.1:457532-459553 GCF_000622305.1 Nannospalax galili | reverse complement strand
ACCTTACCTAGACATATATTTCTTGATCTGCTATGTATAATTTGTCAGTAGGTTGTAGGAGTAATATGGTTCTCTCTGGTTTTCAAAGCTAGCTAGGCATTGTTTATCTCTCACATTGTCTCACCCCTTCATCATGGTTTTCCCTTTTAAGGTGCCCCCATTGCCCCCCTTTCTCCTGTAATAATACCCTTCTCCTGTGGTCCTACCTCTATTGAGCTCCTTCTTTCCCTTTATGCCCTAAGTTCCTTGTATACCCTTCCCTCCCTCCTCCCTTAAACTAACCCAGTTGTTATCCATATCTCCCTTATAAAGGCCTGTTTCCTACTGTTTTTCTCTTTTAGGTTATATCTTTTCCTTTACCTCCCTGTTTCCTTTCCATTATCCTGGTTTCTGTAGTTATGTCTGATTACATACTTATCAGTCTGGTTCTAGAATCCACATATGAGTGAGAACATATGTCGATTTTTTTTTTCTGAGTCTGTTACTTCACTTAGTATAACAGTTTCTAGTTCCATCCATTTACCTGCAAATCTCATGATTTCATCTTTCTTTACTGCTGAGTAAAACTCCGTCGTATAAATGAACCACATATTCATTATCCACTCATCAATTGAGGGACACTTAGGTTGCTTCCATCTCTTAGTTATTGTGAAAAGAGCAGCAAGAAACATTACTGTACAAGTGTCTCTGCGATAGGATGAGTTTTTTTGGTATATGGCAAGGAGTGGTATAACTGGGTCAAATGGTAGGTTCATTTGTAGATTTTTAAGAGTTCTCCACACTGCTTTCCATAGGGGTTGAACCAGTTTGAAACCCCACCAGCAGTGGATTAGTGTTCCCCTTTCCCCACATCCTCTCCAACATTTGGTATCATTTGTGTTCTTGATCTTAGCCAGTCTGACTGGGGTAAGGTGAAATCTTAAAGTGGTTTTAATTTGCATTTCCCTGATTATTAGTGATGTTGAACATCTTTTAAGATGTTTCATAGCCATCTTTACTTCTTCCTTTGAAAACTTTCTGTTCAGCTCCTTAGCCCATCTTTCAATTGGGTTGCTTGTCTCGGTTCTCTGTTTTTTATGTTCGTTATATATTCTGGTAATTAAACCTCTATCAGATGTATCGCTGGTGAAGATTTTCTCCCATTCTGTGGGTTTTCTGTTTGTTTCCTTGGTTGTCTCCTTTGACGTACAGAAGCTTTTTAGTTTAATGAGGTCCCACTTGTTAATTCTTGCCCTTGTTTCCTGGGCTATTGATGTCCGGGTTAGAAAGTCCTTTCCTACACCTATGACTTGTAGATTTTTCCCAATGTTTTCTTCTAAGAGTTTCAGAGTATTTGGAATTGACTTTTGTGCAGGGTGAAAGATAGGGGTTTAGTTTCATACTTCTACAAGTGGAGATCCAGTATTGCCAGCACGATTTGCTGAACATGCTGTCTTTCCTCTAGTTAATGTTCTTGGCCCCTTTGTCAAATATCAGGTGGCTAAAATTGCAATTACTCATATTTGGGTCTTCAATTTTGTTCCATTGGTCTATGGGTCTATTTTTCTGCCATACCGTGTTGTTTTTATGACTATAGCTCTGTAATACAGCTTGAAATCTGGTATAGTAATTCCCCTGGCATTGATGTTAGTGCTCAGGGTTGTTTTGGCTATCCAAAGTCTTTTGTGCTTCCATATGAATCTTAGGATAGTTTTTTCCAATTCTGTGAAAAATGTCATGGGGATTTTGATTGGCATTGCATTGAATCTATAAATGGCTTTTGGTGGGATGGTTATTTTCACAATATTAATTCTTCCAATCTATGAGCATGGGAGGTCCTTCCATCTTCAGATGTCTTCCTTAATTTCTTTCTTTAAAGATTTAAAATTTTCATTGTAGAGCTCTTTAATGTCTTTGGTCAGGTTTATTCTGAGATTTTTTTTTTAGGTACTGTGAAGGGGAGTGTGTCCATGTGCTCTTTCTCTGATTGCCACTTTACTGAACATGTTAATAATTTCTAGGAGTTTTCTGGTGGAATTTTT
>NW_008342028.1:456816-457272 GCF_000622305.1 Nannospalax galili | reverse complement strand
GGTTTGTTATATACGGCTTTAATTATGTTGAGGTATGTTCCCTCTAGTCCAATTCCCTCTAGGACTTTGAACATAAATGCATGTTGAATTTTGTCAAAGGCCTTCTCTGCATCTATTGAGATGACCATGTGGTTCTTGTCTTTGAGCTCATTTATGTGATTTATGACGTTTATTGACTTATGTATATTGAACCATCCCTGCATCTCTGGGAAAAAGCCAACTTAATCATAATGGATGATCTTTTTGATGTGTGTCTGTATGCAGTTTGCAAGTATCTTGTTGAGAATTTTTGCATCTATGTTCATTAAGGATATGGGTCTATAGTTTTCTTTTTTGGTTGTATCTTTACCTCGCTTTGGTATTAGAGTGATGCTGGCTTCATAGAAGGGATTTGGAAATTCTCCCTCCATTTCTATTTTTTGAATTGAATAAATTAAGTAGTATTGGTTACAGATA
>NW_008342028.1:451200-456609 GCF_000622305.1 Nannospalax galili | reverse complement strand
AGGCTTTTAAAGTATTCCCTTATAATGTTCTATATCTTTCTGGTGTCTGTTGTGATGTTTCCCCTTTCATCTTTGATTTTGTTGATTTGGAGGTCTTCTTTCTTCCTTTTGTTTAACTAGCCTAGTGGTCTGTTGATCTTGTTTATCCTTTCAAAGAACCAGTTCTTGGATTTGTTGATTCTTTGTATTGTTTTCTTTGTTTCAATTTCATTAATTTCTGCCCTGATTTTTGTTATTTCTTCTTGTCTGCTGGGTTTGGGTTTCATTTGCTGTTGCTTTTCAAGTGTGTTGAGTTGCAATGTTAAGTTATTTATTTGTGTTCTTTCCGATTTTTTCATGTAGTTACGTAGAGCTATAAACTTCCCTCTAAGGACTGCTTTCAGCATGTCCCAGAGATTTTGTCATGTTGTATTGTCCTTTTCATTTAATTCCAGGAATATTTTTATTTCTTTCTTAATGTGTCTTTTCACCCACTCATCATTCAGGAGTGTGTTGTTTAATCTCCATGTGTTCATGTTGTTGTTAGGGCTTCTTCAGGTGTTGATTGTAAGCTCTATAGCATTGTGGTCTGATAGAATGCATGGAATTGTTTCAATCTTTTTGTATTTGTTGAGGTTTGTTTTGTGCCCCAGTATATGGTCGATTTTGGAGAAGGTCTCATGGGGTGCTGAGTAGAAAATATGTCCAAGTCAAGACTTGGAGGGCGTGATGGACTTACCCAGGAGAGAGGCTTCTGGGTGGTAGAGAGGCCTGTGGTGGGTGGTGCATGCCCAGGGAAGCAGCAGTAGGTGAGTGCGGGGCTGGGCCCACAAACAGTGCTCCTGGGGCCCAGAGAAGGCACTAAGTTGGTCTGGATGAAAAGGGTAAGGAAGCAGTATTGGTTCCCCAGGTGTCTGGGGCCGCAATACCCATTAGAGTACTTTTAAGAAAATCCTTACCCGTATCTACATCTTGAAGTCTTTTCCCTGATTTCCTTTGACAGTTTCATATTTGGGGGATATTATACTAAGGTCTTTAATCCACATTGAACAGATTTGTATTCAAGTTGAGAAATATAAATCTAATTTCATTATTCTATAGGTATTTTTCCCAGTACTATTTGTAAAATATATTTTTTACTCTATTGTCAAAATTCGATGACTGTGTCAGGTTTGGTGGTGCACACCTTTAATCTCAACACTGCAGAAGCAGAGACAGGTGAATCTCTGATAGATCAAGGCCACAGTGGTCTACAAAGTGAGTTTCAGGCCAGCTGTGGCTACAGGAAGATCCTGTTTCAAAAAGACAATTAATTAATTAAATTAATTAATAATAAATTATTTGATCAATAATTAATAAATAATAAAATTCAGTGACTGTAAATGGATGGGTTTGTTTCTGGGTGCTCTATTTTATCCCACTGATCTTTATTTCTGGCTTTGGGCAGTACCATGTTGCTTTCTTTTACCATGGCCCTGTAATATAGTCTGAGATCAGGATTTGGAGGACCTCCAGCAGTGTTCTTTCTTCTTAAGATTGCTTTCACTATTTGCAATCATTTGTGTTTCCATAATGAATTTTAGGACTTTTTTTCTAGTTAGATGAAGAATAATATTAGCATTTTGATAGATATTGCATTAAATCTCTTCAGCACTTTCGATAAGAGTTATTTTCAGAATATTGTTTCTCATAGTCTAGTAGCATAGGATCTCTTTTTATCCTCCACTTGCTCTTAATTTTCTTTAACATCTTTGAATTTTCAAGGTATATGTCTTCCTATATGTCTAACTATATGGCTAGGTTTATTCAAAATAATAATTTGAATTATAATAAAGCAAAAATAATTATTTTATGTGACTGTGAAAGGGATTTTCTCTTTCAAAATTTTTTTTCAGCAAGGTAGCCACTGTTACATAGAAAAGCTATTGATTTTTGTATATTGATTTGGTACTTTGCTACTTTGCTGCAAGTGTTTATCAGATCTAACAGTGTTCTGGTGGAATCTCTAGGCTGTTTTAAGCACAGGATCATGTCTGCAAATAGAGAAAATTTAAGTTCATCTTTTCTTATTTGTATCTCCTTGATTTCTTTGTCATATCGTTCTTGCAAAGACTTCAAGTACAATATTGAATAAGAGAGAGTAGGCACCTTTGTCTTTTTCCAGATTCAAGAGGAAATGCTTTTAGCTTTTCCTCATTTAGTATAATATTGTACTTCACTTCTATTGTCCATACCTTTATGATGTTAAGATATGTTCCTTCTATTCCTAGTTTTTTCAAGACCTTTACAATGCAGCTATACATTATTTAATATATTGGGATAATCATGTGATTTCTATCTTCAAGTGTAATTATATGTTGCATTACATTTCTTTAATTTCTGCATCAGTATTATTTCTTGTTGCTCAGTGCATTTGGATTTGCCTTTTGTTTTTATAAGATCTTGAGGCACATCTTTAGGTTATATATTTGACATTTCTCTGGTTTTACATTTTTTTATTTACTTTTTTCTATGTGTATTGATGTTTTGCATGCATGTAAGTTAAGTGCAGCCATGCAGGCAGTATCTGCAGAGGCCAGATGATGGCATCAGATCCCTGGAGCTGGAGTTATGGTTTTTAGCTGCCATGTGGGTGGTGAAAACTGAATAGGTCCTTGGAAGAGCATTTAATGCTTTTAATGGTTGGTTTATCTCTCTATCTCCATCTCTCTGATTTTTAGTATAGGCATGTATAGATATTAACTTTCCAATTAGAACTACCTAAGATATAGCCAAGATAGTCTGATGTCTTGACATTATTTTTATTTGATTACAGGAATTTTAAATTTTCTTCCAAGATCTCTTCAATGACCTGCTCATTGAAAAATGTGCTATTCAGTCTCCCAAGTATTTGTGAAGCATCTGTGGTTTCTATTGCTGTTAGTTTCTAGTTCCATTCCACTTTATCTGATAAGAGCAGCGAAATTATTTTGATTCCTCTGTATTTGTTAAGGCTTGCTTGGTGATCAATTTTGGTAAAGGTTCTGTCAACAGCTGAGATGAATGTGTATTCTGCCATTGTTGGATAGAGTATTCTGTAGATATTTGTTGAGTCCCATTGATTTATGGTGTGGATTAACTCTGAAGTTTACTTGTTCTGTGGTGTAGATTAACTCTGGAGTTTACTTGGTGTCCTAGTTTGGTTTCTACTGCTGTGATAAAACACTCTGACCAAAATCAACTTGAGAAGGAAGAGTTGAGTTTATTTGGCTTACACACCCCCATTGCAGTTCATCTTGAAAGAATCCAGAGCAGAAACTCAGGGTAGGAACCTGGAGGCAGGAGCTAAAGCTAAGATCATGGAGGAATGCTGCTTATTGGCTTGCTCCTCTGGCTTACACTTAGCCTGCTTTCTTATACAGTCTAGGACCACCTGTCCAGGGGAAGAACCACCCACAGTGGGCTGGGCCCTTCCACATCACTCAAAAATCAAGAATATGTCTCACAGACATTTGCCCCACAGGCCAATCTGATAGAGAAAATTCCCCAGTTGAGGGTTTCTCTTCCCAGGTGTGTTAGGTTAACAACTGAAACTATCCAGCACAGTTGGCCTTTCATTTAGATAGTAAGACCTATCTAAAGATGGGAATGGGATTTTGAATTCTACCATTGTATCAGTGTCTTTCTGACCTTTCATGCCTTTTAATGTTTGTTGAATGAAATAAGGAGCCCAGGATTTGATACATACATTTTTTGCAAATGCTACATATTCTTGGTGAATTGTCCCATTTAATAATGTGTCACTGCCCTACTTACCTCTTCTGAATAGTGGGGTTTTTTTTAATGTCTTTGCCAGTGATAGGTGTTTCTTGGATGCAACAGAGATATGGAGCTTATTGTTTAATACACTTCATTAGTCTGTAGCTTTTAATTGATGAACTGAGGTGATTTGCATTTAATTTGTTCTTGAGATGGGCTTGCTATTGCCTATGGTTTTGTTAGTTGTTCTGGTTGTTTGGATTATCCAAAGTTCTTATCTTTCTCGAGTATTAGTAGTAGAGGTTTGGCAGTTGACTGTGCTGTGCACAATGGATTCCTTCCTGGCTCCCCTCTGTTCTAATCTGCTCATGAAATGAATTATTGCCCATGTTCTTGTGAATGAGACTGTCTTTTCTTCTTCCTCTGTGTCTATTATTCCTTTAGGTATTTACTGCATTACTGCATTGCTGGTTTATTTTCCATAAATTGTCTAATTTGTGCTTGTCTTGAAATGTTCTTATTTGTCTATTAAGAGATAGCTTTGCTGCTTATAACAAAATTGATTGGCGGTTATTTATTTTCATCACTTGAAATACATAACTACATGCCTTACAGGCTTTTAGGCTTGCTGATAAGATGGGATACGAAGATGTAACTACTTTTGTTTGTGAGTTGCCCTTTTTCCCTTTTAGCTTTGAATGTTGTTTCTTTGTCTCGTAAGTTTGACATCTGGACTATTATATGTAATGGAGTTCATTTCGAGTCATATTGCTTTTGTAATCTAAATGCCTAATGCATTTGTGTATCCATGTATTTCTCTAACATTGGGAAATATTTTTGTATAATTCTATTGAATAAGTTGTGAATTCCATTAAATTTTATTTCAGTCCCTTCTACCCTGAGGTAGATTTGGTTTTTGGAATGCATCTCACATCTCTTTTAATATCTGGACATGCTCATGGCTTTTTCTTTAAATATGCCTAATGTTCTTAATATATATCTTCTTTTCCAACTTTGATATTCGTACTCTGCTTGGTCTTGTCTATCTGTGGTGATTTCCATCCTGCATTTTTATTGACTGACCAGTCTTTTCATTTCCAGAATTTTTTTGGTTCCTTTTTCAGAACCACAGTTTGTTTGCAGATTTTTTTTCTTCTGTTTTTAAATTTCTCTTTCAAGTTTCTGATCGTTTCATCCACATTGATTTACTTTCTTCATTTATCTGTTTACTTGAGTCTTCTTTGTGATCATTAATCGTTTTTTAAATGTAGGACTCAGAAAATGCTTTTCTGTCATTTCAACTATCTCATTACATTTGATTTCTCATAGTGAGTAGCTGTGAGTTTATGGAAATGTTGTAGTGACGTGCTTCCTTAATTTCATGTTTCTCTGTTGTGTCCTATACATCTATTGGGGTCAATGAGTCATGAAATTTGTAGTTTCCTCTTTCCCTCAGTGTTTTCATTTGCTTGCTGTGTTTTTTTTTTTAATTTTTAAAAACGATTTATTTAATAACAACATACTTAGAAGAAGCATATCATTACAACACAATTGACATATTCAATAACATTTTCCTGAGGTAGGATGCATCTCTTTCAAATTTGGCTGTAAATTTTTAGGTTTACAGTTGAATTATTACAGTTATACAATATTGTACTCAGTATAAACCCTATAAGACATAAATTAAATGAT
>NW_008342028.1:442726-445244 GCF_000622305.1 Nannospalax galili | reverse complement strand
GCCCCAAGACTAGGAATGGCACAGGGTCAAAACTAGAGTATAGAACGGCAGGGGGGAGGCAGGGGGGTGGGGGTGGGGTGGAAGGGTGAATGAGGCTTAGGGAGTCCCAGCACGGAGAGCTGCGCTGTAGACTTACCCCAAGAGGCCTGAGGATAGTAGTGCAGCGCTTGCTGTGTTTTATGTTACTCTTCCTTTCTAGTTAACTCTCTTTGGGTTTCTGTTACCCAGTAAAATTTATGTGTGAAGCTGACTGCATTAACAGACAGTTATTTAGCACCAGTCCTGGTGTTCACTTGAGGTAGAAGACAACTTATACACATCACTTGTGTCTTTGCTAAGAGTCATAAACTGCAGTACTGGACTACTGAAGGAGAATGATGTAGCTTATTGATTTTTAGAGCCAAGAGAACCAGTGTTTAAATAGTGAATGGCAAAAATGTAAAAGGTCGAGAATGGAAGACAGGGAAAGTACATGTGCAGTAGGTATAGGAACAACAGAGAAAATATTTTGGAATAAGTGCAGAAAAACAGACAAATATAAGAACCTGTTCCGGTGAGATATAGGCTAAAACAAAACAAAACAAAATAGCTAAACAATTTAAGGATGAAAGTATGAACACAAAACCGAAAATAATACAAAAATTCAAAAAAAATAAAAAGTGAAACATAAAATGTAAGATTAGTCAGTACTTCTTAGGCATTTTTTTTTTTCAGCCGAATCTGCTGGTGGGTGAAGGTAGTTTCCTTCCTGTTGAGAGGAGTTTCTGATGAGACTCCAGTTTCTGCAGGAATCCCTGTCCTCAGCTCTACCTCACAAATACAACTTTGCTGTGCTGCTTGGAGGGAGCTGTCTGTGACCAAGACTCTGAGGGAGAATTTGCTTTGATTTTGTGTGCTCTCTTCCCAGCTTTCCTTGGCTTTTTATTTTCATCTTTATTTTTAGCTGATGCCCTATAGTTCTTGCCTGAGAATACTCACATTTTCGCAAACTTGTGCCAGATAGAGCACATTTGTTCCCTGTGACAGTATCATCATCTTGACAGTATCTAGAATTACCTAGAAGACAAGCCTTAGGGAATGCCTGTGAGAGTTTTAGGTTAAATTGCTCTTTTGGGCATGCCTGTAGGGGATTATCTAGATCGGGTTAATTGCAGTGGAAATACCCACCTTAACTGTTGTAGCTCCTTGCCCATGGGAAGGGGTCAGGAGAAAGCTGAACAGATTTCTCACTCTCTGTGCTCTCTGCTTCCTGACCGTGGATGCAGTGTAACCAGCTGCCTCATCCTTCTAACACCATGACATTTCCACCATGGATAGTCTTCCCCCAAATTGTAAGCCAAAATAAACCCTTTCTCCCATAACTTGTGGGTGTTTTGTCACAGCAACAAGACACATAACTAAGACACGTGCTCAGAGAGTGGCAGTGGTGATCCCTTCCACATACTTCTCAGGCTTGTCACTTGGGGAACTATTGGTGAATCTCCGGCTTTGGGCACCCATGCCATACAGCAAGAGCAGTCAGTGAAGACGTGCCTCCTGCACTCAGTGTACTTAGCTCTGTATCACACCTCTGCAGCCCACTACTCTCTTGGGCTTACCATACTACCTAGGGTACCCTTGTCCAGGAAAGGACAGCACCTCCCTGCCAGCTGTCCCTGATCCCAGCCTGGCACAAGTAGTGTGGTATGGCTGGAAACCAGTTGGCAGCCACTCCTGACTGCTTCTCTGTGGAGGGTTTTGTACATTTCACATTGGCTCATTTATTTTCCCAGTATCACTTGTAGAAGCAGGTTTTTTTTCTCCATGCATGGCTTTGGCACATTTGTTAAAAATGTGGTGGGTTGTAACTGTGTGGGTTTGTTTCTGGGTACTCCATTCTGTTCCCACTACTATTGTAACTTTTGTAGTACTTCCTCCTGTCAACATTCCATCATGGAATTTTGAAGCCTAGAGAAAATCTCCAGTTCCAGGGGACTCTGACAGCCTCTTTTGATCTCTGTGGGCATTGCACAACACAGGTACACTTACACACATACAGGCAATACACTCATGCACATAGAATTAAAAATAATGAAATATTTTAAAAAATAGAAGCCTTTTGGCTCTTTCATGGAAATAAATTATCTTCATTACTATTCAGGAAATTATATTTTCTGTTTTACTTCTGATAAGGAGTTACAGAGAATTTCTCTTAGATCTTTTAGTAAATTCTGCTTTTGTAGAATTTTAATACTCACTATCCCACCTATTTTTTGTTGTTGCATACTATTTCATTGTTTCACCATATCACATTTATCTCTTCTTTTATCAGTAGCTATTTGAATAGTTTCCACCTTTGAGCTGCATGATGGTGTTAATAGGCAGAATTAGAGCAACCTAGGTAACAGGCTGGGCAAACCTGTAGGGGATTATCTTAGTTGAAATGATTGAGATGGGATGGGAGGAGAAGACTTGTCCTCTGCATGTGGTACTGTATTAATAAGCATTCTCTAAAGGAATAGAATTGATAGAATAGAAG